>NW_005842914.1:450903-494812 GCF_000455745.1 Alligator sinensis
CCCTCCCGCCCCCTCCCCTCCCTGGGCCTGACAGCTGAGTCCCAGCAGCCGGCCTGGCCGCCCTGCTGCTGCTGCCTCCTGCCCTGCCCTGCGCCTCCTTGCAGCTCTGCGCCTCCTTGGGGGCAGCTTGGAGCCCCCCCCTCCTGCCCTGCCCCATGCAACGTGGGCCTGGGGGTCCCTGTGCAGTGCAGATCAGGCCCGGAGGCTTGCCATGCAGTGTACAACAGGCCCGGAGGGTCGCCGTGCAGTGGGAACTGGGCCCGGAGGGTCCCTGTGCAGTGCAGATCAGGCCTGGGGGTCCCTGTGCAGTGCAAATCAGGCCCGGAGGGTCCCCGTGCAGTGGGAACTGGGCCCGAAGGGTGCTGTGTGGTGCGCATCAGGTCCAGAGGGTCCGCGTGCCATGCGTTGGGGTCTCCCCTCTTTGTGGCTCTGCTGCAAAGGGAGAGATGGGGATGGAGCAAGTTGCACCAAGGGAAGCTGACGCTAGATACTAGGGGAAAACATTTCTCACCAGGAGGGTAGTAAAGCACTGGGACAGGCTACCCAGAGAGATGGTGGCATCTCCATCCTTAGCCCCAGCTAGACAGAGCCTTGGCCGGGATGACGTAGTTGGGGCTGGTCCTGCTTGGAGCAGGGGGTTGGACTAGAGGTGACCTCCCGAGGTCCCTTCCAGCCCTCCTTGTCCGTGAGTCCATGAGGGCTTGTTCCCCTGCTGCTTCTCCAGAGGCTGCTGGGGTTTCTGCTCCCTGATACATGGGGCAGGTAGTCAGGGCAGCTCAGTTCCAAGTTGGCTGCATTATTCTTTTATTTTAGGAGGAATATTTCCACCCCGAAACAGATCTGTGTTGTCATCAAGTCTCAGTGGAAACTCTACCTGCACCCCCCCCCCCCCCCCCTCGTTTAAATGCTACTCTGCAGCTTTTGTGAGCCCTGTTCAGTTCAGGGTGCAAAAGGACTTGCTCGAGATGGGGAAAGAAAGGCAAGCTCCTTGTCTAGGGCAAGAGCAATGCAGAAAGGACCTGCAGAAACATATGGGAGTCGTATAGATGCATAGAGAAGTGGGGCTGGGAGGGACCTCAGGAGGTCATCTAGGCCATCCTCCTGCCCGAAGCAGGAGTGGTATTGTGTCCTGTACGGGATTTTTTTCTGCAGGTGAGGAATTTAAGTTTTGAAAGCAGTTCAGATGGACAGAAACCTCTGGGCATCTCCAGTGCACGAGCTTCCCCCTAGGAAATTCAGAAGCTTTTTTTTTCTTCTGTTACATATAATCTTCAAAAGGCCCCATCAAGCTGAGGCAGTTATTGCAATGGGAGACTTTCCGCTTCTCAGTGAAACAGGCAGTAAAAGCCTTCATCAGAAAGAGATAAGAAATAAACCTAACCTAAATCGGGAAGTCCGGCAGCTGCACAAGAGGCGATTCATGTTTTAAGAACCACAGTTTTTAACAAGGAACCTCAAGGGTATGATGGCTTTATATTGTCAATCATGAATTTTAGGCACCTAGATTACTACTTATCATAATATAATTTATTACTGGCATTTAGTGGAGGACGGGTGTGAAAATGTCAGAGTTGCTTTCCCTTTATATATATATATTCCAGTTCCGGTCAGTTTGACTCTGAAATTCGTATGTATTATCTATCATGCACGTGTTATGGCTGGGTTGCAGATGCTTCAAGGGAAAATTGAAATCCCCCTTTCTCTCCACTGGAATAAAAACATGTCTAGAAATATTTCTTGCTGGGTCAGATACCGTTTTTTTAATCTACCTGACAAATGGCAATTGGGAGATGAGGTTGCTTTTTCCCCTGTGTTTATTTGCAGTCTGTTTGTGTAGTTAGTAACTAATGTCCCAAGTGTTGTCTTCCTGTAAATATTGACGTGCTCTGTTACTTCAGATGTGGCTTTCACAATAGTGCATGGGAAAAGTCAAAGTGCTCGGACGCTTTGAACTTCCTCCACGTGTAAAATTATCTTAACATAGTTAGCCTTAATGCCTCTTCAGGTTCGGAGTCCTCTTGGCACTGACTGCCCTTTTTTATTTTCTCTTTCCTTGTTCTCTGCCTTCCCAAGTTGATGTCTGGACTCAAATAGCTTCTGCCTTTGAGGTTTTTCTTGGCCCTCCCCATCTTGTGCAGCTAACCAGGTTGTTTCCCTGCTAGGTTACCACGCATGCTTCTTTTGATTGGGATCACTTTGAATAATTAGGAAAACGTGTCTCAAGTTATAGTTGAAAGGAACATGCAGCCTGTCCTGACTCTGAACTGTGCGAGCCTTAAAATACACCCCCCACTTTTTCAGAGCTTGATAAGCAGAGGCTGCAGGCTTTAGTGTATTTAGCAGTATTATCTCTCTCTCCTCCGTCTAATAACATTGAGATGTAATCTGCTGTACTGGTTGCCTTAAATCCTTTGGTGCTCTCTGCAAGAGCAAGTGTGTGGGCTCTGGTGTCCTGACTGTGCTTCAGCTCCAGTAATTACTTTCTGTCTATCTCAAGCTTGCCTTGCCGTCCCAAGTGGAAGTGACATTCATCACTTGCTGTTCGAAGCCCTTGTGGGGTTTACACACACTCTTCAAGCAGCATCTGCATTTCCTGTTTATACGAACTTGAAAGTAAAGTTCTCGAAGGCCCTTGAGGATGAAGGGTGCTTGGAAAGCCGCGTGCTCACGGGTCCGCTGCTTAGGTTTCATCAGCTATAAACAAAGCGAAGCATTTCAGGATGAGAGTCTTACCGCCTAGCCAAAACGGTCCTTAGGGTTACCCTGTCTTACCCTATGCTCTACAGTTGTTCCTAAGCTATGTTTTACAGGCCCTTTTGCTACGCTGTCGGATAACCAGCCTTGGTTGTGTATGCAGCTTTTTGTTTGAATGCCATGTACCCGGGTCGTGCAAATCCTCGTGACAGTCCTGATCCACAATTGACGGCCTGGGCCCTGGAAGCTGCCTGAATGGAGCTGTTTTGGCAGTAGCGCTCTGCACGGGTATGGGAGTCTGCTCACTTGCAATACCAGGATCAAACTCGTTTGAAAGCTTGCTGCCCAGGAAGATGTTGTCTCAAACCCTGCAGTACTCCAGGCGCGCTATGTTTCTCCATTAAATAAGACCAGGGGTTGTAATGCACCAATCTGAAGTTGGCGGTGACTCTTTTTTTTTTTCCCCCTACGTAGGTTTTTTTCCTTTGTGAGGACACCAGCATATTGCATCAATTGCCTGGGTTGGTTTCACTGGTGAATAGTGGGTTGGGGCAAGTTCACGTGGATATAATAGCCCCCCGGAGACTGCTGGGGTCTGACATGCATCTTGAAGTTTTCTTTCTTCGCTTGGTTGAGTGATCCTCAGGAGACTGCCATTCTTCCAGCTCTGGCCAGCAGCAAGGGGAAACCACGATTAGTTGTACATGCTTCAACAGGGGATGGATGGTATTGAGCAGCTAATGTAGGTTTCTGGTCAGTGGAGGACGCTGAGGACAGAATCCCTTAGAAATTGCGAGGTGCTATTACAAAGGCAGACCCCCTAGGCGCAGAGCAAAGATGATGTCCTTGAACACAGTGGATTTCTGCCCTGTGTGCACCCTACAAAAGGGACTAATTGGCTTTTACAGATCCAGGGGAATAGCTGATCCAAATCACTCTGAAATTGGATGGATTTATTTATAGGCATTGTCCTCATTGCCACGGCACATCTCGCAAGCTTTCCTCTCATAGAAGGTGTATTTCATGCCGAGCTATCTGATCAGATCTTACAGATACACGGCCTACTGGACGGTCACCCAGCCACTGATTAGCAATGCTCCCTTGACTGTCTGTGCAAATCTCTGATAGCAGTTTGTTTGCCCTTTGGCTATGCAGATGCCCTTCAAAAGGAAGACAGCATAAATTTCCAGTTTCTTTTCTGGAAACCTTACAGAAAAGGGGGTTTAGACAAGACTATAGTTCATCTGAGGCATGAAAGCTGTATGTTTTTGGTCTTTGTTTGCTGCAGGATCTCTGGCAGAAGATCACATGAAACGGATCCCCATGTGCTTGGGGAGGGAGGGTGGAACAGGGTGAGATTCCTAGCCGTGGGGCAGGCTGGCTCTCTCCCACTCTGAACAGCTACTTCAGTCTGTATGTGTATGAGAACTATTTTTAAAGTTCTTGCCTTTGAGGTTTCCTTGGTTATAACCTCCTTTCAGGAGTGGGAGGGAGCAGTGGAGCCAGCATAGACGAAACACTTTCCCGTGTAAAGCCTAGCGATATCTGGGGCCAGGTTTCTACCAGGAAAGACTGGAGGGCCAAAGAGTATTGGATCCCTTCTGTCTCCCATTGCAAATATGGGTTGGATAGGGGTCCAGGGAGCTCTGCCTTGCAAAGTTTTCCCAGCAGCCTCATTTCAAGGGGGCAGTTTGCCAAACCTGTGCTCTCTTGGGTCCTTGCTGGCGGCTCCAGGAGGGCGCACAGAAACCTGCCGCATGGATTTGGACAGCAGCAAGAAAAAAAGTGCTGCCAAGTTCTGCTTTGCTGTGTGTCACCCACACAGTTAGGTGTCTTGCACTTTCTCGAGGTTGAGTTAACCAGGGCATAATGAAGATCTGGGCTGGAAGACTCTTCAGGGAACAGTGAAAGATGGAGCGAGTTCTCGCAGCTTTGACTGGCTCACCCCCCCCTTTGGCTAGCGGAGACAAATAGAGATCTCTGGACTAATCCTGTGTGTCTGGTTCTAGCCTACCACTTTTCCTCTTTGGAGGGCAGCAGGGAATCCTCTCTTCTCCTTTGGAAATTGTGTTAATAGCGCAACATGTGGTTGACCAGGATTTCGGCAGCAGAACGAAGGTGGCAGTGGATATGGGAAGGTCTCAGGCTGTGAGATTTGGGATGTCTTTGCCCAGCAGATGTTTGCTATGGACCTTTGCTGACAGGTGAGCATTACACTGCGAAGTCTCTGAACAGGTCTCCAAATCTTGCTGCTGCTTAACTCGTCATGCAGACAATGATCATGTCTACTGTTAATCAGGCTGGAAGTCCTCTTTATTAAACACCTGCCCACTGGAAGCCCTGAGTTCTTTGCTGCCAGGTACAAATATGCTATAGAGCAAGGATCAGTGCACACAGGTGTTTTGGACACGCTTGTACCTGTAGTGCCTCCTTTTACCACCATATGCTGTCTTTGGCAGTTGTTTCAGAAGCGGTGTCAGGCTCCCATGCACTTGCTGGTATTGCTTTAAGGGCCCATGAACAAAGGATTCTTGCACCGGGCTTCAAAAGTGCCAAGACGTGGGTTTGCCCTGGTCTCTTGTATCTTATGAGTCAACCCCAGTTGGTTTTCTTTGTACTGTCCCCTTCGATGTGTCAGCTGACTGGAAGGTTTGGTCCCAGAAATGGAAATGGGGAAAGGAAAAGTCGGGCTGACTAGGTTAAAATCTGCTTGGACCAATTCGATGCCCAGGTAGCGGTCCACTCAGGACAGCCGTGTCCCTTCTGCTGCTGGCCTCTCGGCGTGCAATCACTTAAAAGGCGTATAGAAAAACTTGCTGGTGTCAAACAAAACGGATGGCTGGGCAGTCTGCTCTTGAGCTGGTAGCTGACTGCTAAATGTGGAACAGGGCTGGTGCCTGGAATTGCTTGAAGGCTGGCAAAGTACGGCAGCAACAACTTGTGCTGAGGTCTGGGGAAGAAGCAACGGGAAAACGAGTCGTTCCAAACCAGAAGCCCGCTGACAACAGGCACCTGCTCCAGACTGCTCTGCATGGGGCAGTGGGGAATCGGAGCGGCGCCCTTAGTCAAAGCTGAGTGTGGGATCCCGTCAACATGGCGTGACCAGAGGAGAGCGTCCCCGATTAGCACAGGAACCATTGCGATAGAAGTGGGTCTGCTCCCTGGAGAAGACGTAGCTGCTTCGAGGACAGCTCTCCAGAGGCAACGCTAGAACTCGGACGTCTTAACTGAAAGTACATCTGTCCTTTGCACAGTCATTAAATGTGTCATGTCTTGGCTTCACTTCCTCGAGAAACAAGGAAACTGGGCCTGTAACCTGGCCCTTGCTCCTGCTGTTTCATGCATGCTCTCCAGTAACACCGTCTTGTTTTTCTGGGAGTCGGGAAGGCAACCACCCCCAGAAAGAGCGGAGATGTTGCTTTCCCTGTTCATAGCATGCATCATTTCAAATACCCAGCTCTCCCCCCACAAATAAATGAAACTCAGAGCTGCTCGCTTTCCCTCTTGCTCGGTGGAGACCAGCGGGAGAGGGAAGCAGAGTCCTGCAAATCAGTGTGGACTTCAGCATGTCATGTCCCAAAGGTCCTCACGGGCAGGACGTGCAGGGTTGCCTTCGTGTGGTTTGTGGGAAGGTAAATAGAGAGCACCTCTGCACTGGGATGCCTTTATTAGCGCTAGCGGGGACTTCAGCAGCAGGCAGCCTTAATGTAATTGTTATGCCAACACTAATCGACTGACCCGAAGCCCCTTCTGAAATGATTACTTTTCTCTCTTCTTTCCTCGACAGTGTTATCAGACTGACAAGCTCTCGCTGTACGTTAATTAGTGTACTATCCATTTAGCTATGTTTTTAAATATATGAACAGGTGGAGGCTTATTTTTGGAGGAGACCCTAACGTAGCTTGGGCTTTCTGGGTAAATGGCATCCTCCAGGGGCACAGGAGAGCAAGAGGAGGCTTCCGAAATCTTTCAGCATTTTGCAAACAGGAGGTTTGAGAGCCCGTGGGACAGGCCGAGGCTCTGTCCTCCGCGGGGACCGGTCTCCACTCAGCGCTGTACGCTACTCGCGCTTCCCGGCAGCGTCGAGAAGCAGCACCGAGGAAATGAAGCACAGCTGCAAGAATGGGTTAAAAAGCAGGATTGAGATCAGTCCTTTTCATGTTATGTAAAACCCACAGGGCAGGGAGGCCTCTACCCTCTCAACTCTGCTGCTGTGTGGCAGAAGGAAGGGCAAGGGGTTGTCTGTCATCTTTGATGTGATGCTGCTCTTCATCTTGGCGACCTCAGTGAAGCTGCTAGGTGACCAAAGATCAAAGTTTCACCGTAGCGTCTTGGAGATCCTTGTCAGCAAAAGAACGCCCGGACGTATAATGAAACAGCGACTGTGGAGCCTCGAGTGCCCTTATTAGAGGAAGCACGTTTGGAGCCAAATTGAACAGGAAAGGAGGACAAATGCCAAGCAAACTGGAGCTTGCAGAAAAGTCCTTCAGGCTTGCAGAAGAGAGCGTATACCTAACAAAGGCATCTGAATGCTCGTGGGGGGGAAAAACCCCCTGAGAAGGCAAAATCTTTGAAGGTGAGAGGAGGTTTGGGTTTACCCAGCCCGCGCCCACAGGCTCAGGATGTGCATGCTGGAGCTGTTACGTTTGGCAGCTGCCGGCGCACGGCATCCTGACCAACCTCAGTGGGGGTGCACAATAGCTCCTTTTCACCGTGTGAGGATCCCAGCGCTGGGGCTAGATGAGAGCCGGCAGAAATGGGCGGCTTTCTCGTTAAATATGTATTTTCCGTTATGTTCCTGGTTCTTCTCGGCCCTGGTGCCCACAGCTGAGGTGGTACAAGCAAGCCTCGTACCCGAGCATTTGTTTTTAAGGGAAGTAAATGTTTAGCTGAAGGGAATTTCTTCATTTCAAACTTACTGTAGATTTTGATCTGGCCTGGGGTGGGGAGGACACAGCTGGTGTGTCTGGACCGGGCCTGTGCTTGCTTCGAAGTTTTCCGGACTAACGCACTGCCGCATCCTGGCCGGCTGCGCCCGTGGCTGGAAGCGCAGCACTCCTTGTTGGGGCTTACATTGCACAGAAAGCCTGGGCACGCTACGAGAGATGTGGTACAGCAGCTACCCTCTGCTTTTCTTCTGCTCCCTTCCTTCCTACTTCCCAAGACAGCCCATCAAGAAGCCCTCTACTTGGAATAATTCTCTCTGAGCAGATGGGTTTTCATACCTGTTTTACTCCAGGGTTGCTAAAAAGGTGCCGCTTGCAAAGGTTGCTGGGAGCTAGTTGGCAGCTACAGAGTTAATGGATCACTTACCTCTTGCAGGTAAAGGCACTTGGAAAGGACAAGCTTGGGCCCGTTAGAAACTCACCAAACAGAAGTGACCGGTTCTGTTGCCCGACTGCCGCACGTAGGTTGTGCGTGCACAGAGAAACCCTTGCTAAGGAAAGCAGTCTGCCTGTGTTATGGAAAACCTCACTCGAGCCCTTATCTGCCTGCTGTTGATCCTTGCTGCTTATGTAATGAAAGGAGGTCGAAAGGTGTGAGCTAGCAGGTGGATATCTGCAGCTGTCTCCCAAAGTCCACAAAGAGTCTAATGAAAAAGGAGCCTGCTGGTTACAGGGGAGAGGGAAATGTGGTGCCTTTGCCTGTGACTGCAGGAGGAAAGGCCTCTGGAGCCTGCTGGAGTGGGCTTTTTTGAAGCCGGTCACATCAGATCTTCAGCTGCAGCAGTTGCCTGTCTTGGAAGCTAACACAAAATAGCCCTTGGGCAGCTGAGCCCGATCTTAGCTGCATCCTGATCGCAGCCAAAGGGGCCTCTCTCTTCAGCCGCAACGGGCCACGTCCTCCCCATGCCGCAGGGCATCCTTTCCCCTCTCTGTCCCTCTCTTGCCGTCCAAAGCTTGGGAAATGCTGCAGGTTGGAGACTGGAGCGCTCCAGTCCAGCGTCCGTGTGACACTGGGGCCCCAGTAAAAGCTGCTCTGGTCTGAAGAGTCTTCCTCGAAGAGCCTTCGAGCCTTGTGCCAGCAGAGGTAGGGACACGACGTTCGGTCCCTGCGGCTTGGTTACCTGCTTGCAGGGATTGTGCTTCCATCACTCGCCTGCTTGACCCCTGTCCTATCATGGCCTTGGGTCACTCAGACCAGTGCATTCGGGTCGAAAGGTTTTGTCTCCCACCGTGCGTCCCCCGCGGCATTCCCATCTCCTCCATCTCCTCTTCGGTGCCAGCGGTAGTAAAGACAGAGAGAGGAACCCAACAGCGAGGCTCTCGTGTTAGCCAGGAAACAAAGATCCCTTTGCTTCAGCCGAGTGGGGCCTTCTTCTTCGGCCTCTCCCCTCAAGGCGCAGGTGGCGCCTTGCTTGGGCATTTAAAATGAAGTGGGTTGTAGCAAACTGCCTACGCGAAGCCTTTTGCAATAGCTCGGTAGCTGCAGTGTGTGGGCTACTGCCGGAGCATGCTTAAGCGTCTGCAATGACGAGCATGTGTCGATCACCTTCTGCAAAAAGATAGCTGCTCCGAACTTGTCGTACCTCGGCTCGCGTCGGGGCCGGTCTCCTCTCTCTGCTTCAAAGTGACTCACGCTGTTAAACAGACTGCTACTTCTCCGGAGACGCACCCTTGTTGTGCATGCCAGCGCTTCTGAAATCTCCCCGCTGAACTCCTTTGGCCTCTGCTGAGCAGCGTGTCTGCAGCCTTGGCAGGGGCCAAGCTGTCTCGCAGACTCTTGCTGCTGCCGCAAGCCCTTCTCCCAAGCTGCAACAAGCCCAAGGCATCACTGAGCCAGTTGCTATGGAGTGGAAATGGAAACGGCCGCCTCGCCGGGTTTTGTACTGCGACAAAGGGAGCGCAAGGTGCGGTGACTCAGGCTCGGATGCTGAATGCTCCTAGGGGCCTGGATTTTCTAACATATGCCCAAATCAACACAAGTGACTTCTTTCTCCTGCTGAGATGCTTCAGTCTATCTAAAATGAAGCATCGGTGCACTATCCCCACGCAAAACACGTGTGCCGAGACCACACAGCTCTACGAAGGGCTGAGCACCGGTTTTTACCAACTGAGTTCTCTTCTCCACGTCTCCTGTGCAGGCAGGTAGCTGCGCGCTCCTCTCTGGATCCGGGGTGAGATCAGGCCGTGGTCAGCCTGTGTGTAGAGTAAGTACTCCCGTTGAAAAGTGTTGCTTTCTACCTCCTTCCAGACATGGAATAGGCAGGTAGACTCATGGCAATCTGACTCACGCTGTTGAGCGTGGAGGCCGGGTGGGGTGATGTTACGTGAATGCTGGCGTCCCCGCTTGTTTCCTCCTTTTGCTTATAGCACTTAATTCAAACGGAAGCAGGGACAGCTGGGAATGTGCGAGGAACTTCTTCCCCCTCCCTCCCAGTGACTGGGGTTTTAGGCAGATTAACTTTCTGCAAGCAAAAGCTGGACCACTTTGCAAGCAGCTTCCATAGTGTGGGCAGGTCTCTTGGTCTGCCAAACCTCATGCATGGCTTTAAAGGACAGCTTTGAAAAGAGAGAGAAGCCCACTTGGCTAAAATGCAGTTAACCGTCTAAGGGGTGTTATTGCACAAATGGTTTTGTCATTTGCATGTCACAGAAAAAGAAACCCGAGAGTCACGATGGGAAGAATTGGCTTGCAGGGGGCATTTTGAGGAAGGTAGAATAAATGGTCACCGTTTCTTCGGGCCCCCTGCCATCCAGGAGAGTGGAGAGAAGATATGGCGCAGGACCAGGTGGGAGAGATTGGAAAGGCAGGTGGATGGGGGGCTGACGCTGACCCCTTTCCAGCGCTTTGATTGGAATCCTGTAGCATTGCACGGGCCCTGGCAGCCCGACGGCCAGTGAGCCCCTCCGTGTTGGCCTCTTTCTGCGCAAAATTAAACCGAGCACAGCTTCACGCGTGACTTTTGGTGAGTCGACGAAGCCTTTGTTCCTTTTCTTCGAGATCCTTATGTAACAGGCGGGCAGCTGCGTTCTCGGCAGCTTCCCCTGTTTGCGCGTGTCAGTCGGGTTACGCTGGGGGGGGCGGAAGCATGTGGTTTTTGAAACACTTTGTGCAACCGATGGTGCTGTCTGGCTCTTGTGACAGATCTGTCGCCTTCCTGGTCGTCTGGCCAGGATGTAATTAGTAAAATGCAGAAGACTCTCCTGTTGGACTTCCCCAGCATGAAATGCGCTCTCGACCAGCCTGGCTGTACCACAGGCCGAATAGGTTTTGGTTCACACTGGGCGCATCTACACGTGCACATTTACTGCGCCGTAACCAAAATTACTGCGCAGTATGGGCTCACGTCTACACGTGCACGCCCGTACTGTGCAGTAAATATGTTGACTTAGACCGACTTGAGCATAAATTCGATGCCTGCATCATGCAGGTATCTAATTTACGGCTGATTAGTTACTGCGCAGTAATGTACGTCTAGACGCCTTACTGCGCAGTAACACCGTGCGTGTGTGTGGACTGACTGGGGACTAACTTTAGTCCCAGGTCAGTTCACACAGCATTCATGTGCTTTAGCACTGGCACGTGTAGACGCCAGCCTATTCCCACTTACTGTGCAGTAAATATAAGCCAGCGTAAATGCATGTGTAGACGCGCCACTTTGTCGAGAGGACTGCGGCAGTTGCACCGCACCCAGAAATCAAAGGGGAACTGGTCCCTGCCATTAGAGTGCTTGTGCTGGCTCTTCTCAAGTTGGTAAGTGAACGGTGGCCAGGGCCTGTTGCTGGGTAGAGAGAGCTTTGCACAGAAAGCAGGCAATGGAAAAATCCTCGGCTGCTGGAGTTTTCAGCATGGCTTAAATGGAGGCAGCTTGGTGTCGATGAGAATTAACCCGTGACACTGAATCTGCTTGCCTGCTGGCTGGCAGGTCTCTAATTTCAGCTCTTCACTTCATGGGAAGGAGCGTTGGTGTCTCTACCACGTACCGTGCTGTCCCACAAGCTGCAGTCGCGGTTTCTGAGGCTGGACATTTCCTTCCGCGCACAGAAACAGAGGGTGGGCTTTACAAAGCGTTGTTTGGACTTGCAGCTGCAGATGGCTCAGGTGACGGGCAGCAACTGCTGAGCAGCAAGCGTTCGCTCCTGCGTGCCTGCCCGCTTGCTCAGAACGAGGGAGCCTTGGTGCACGGATGGAAAGCCAGGGGCTTCCTCCCCTCCGCGGGAGATGAGCTAACCTTCTGCATGTTCCCCCCGGGGCCTTTCTTGCAAAATGCATTTGGGTGTCATAGCTCTGCCCTGCTCCAGGAGGATGCTGACGTCGCTCGATATTCGATACGCCACGTTGCCTTCTGATGCCGCATCCTGCCAGTACCAAGCACGCATAAGTTTGCATGTAGTGACAATACCGCCCTCCAACAGGAGCCCAAAGCCACCTGTTTCTAGAGACACCTGCTCAGTGCCTTGTTTTCCCAGTGAAATGGCTCGTCTGTACTGGCAGACTCTGTTGGGAGCTCCCCCATGCACCTCCGCTCTACAGGCAGGGCTTTCATTCGCCAGCGAAGTGTCAGAAGGCTGGACCCCGTCTTTGCTGGTGACTCTTCCATGGCTGTCTCGCATCGATTCTCATTGCGCCGCGTGGTTGAGTCTGGCTCTTGCTGGCTGGAGTGTGGGTTGGGGTCACTGATTCTGTAGGGTGGACCCCCTCTGCTGCCTTAGACCAGCACCCCCACTTCTGTTAAACAAATGTCCAGTCCTTTTAGCCACTGCTCCCAGGAGCTCCCCTGGGAAGTTGTTCCTTGGTGATGAAAACAGCATTACACCTTTTTCAAGACTCTTTTGCCTCCGGGCATTGCACTAATGACTGGTCCTTGAGCACCTGCAGTTGAAACCCTCATTATCATCTCTGGCTCTCTCTGCCCCTGCTGGCAGAATTTTTTCTCTTTTCTTCATCAAACAGGGCTTTAAAACAAATAACTACTTTTGTTCACTTAACACTCGGGTCTTTCTGGGTTTCATCCATCTGCGTAGCTGCTGTGGAAAATGTGTTGAGTTTTAGCTGCCGAGGCCCTGGCCCTGGCTCTCAGAAGCTCTCAGTAAGCATGAAAGGAGATCCAGGGAGCTGAGAAGAGGGTAGGACCTGGAGAGAAATGTCTCCAAAAGCCGGCAGTTGTGGAGGTCTTTAATTTGGATATTGTACTACAATCCCAGCTTCGCTGGATCATGTGGCTTAATCACATCTGTCTGCTGTACGTGCTGGTCTGATGCCAGGCTGTCGTAGATTTGAAACATTACAACAGCATCTGATTTATGCTTGGTTTTAGAAATGTGGTTAAAGATGCATGAGCTAAAATAGCAAAGCTCGGAGCAGTCAATGGCTAAATGTGGGTTTATGTTAATTAATGGCTGTGCTACTTGACTCGCTCAACTTCTAAACTGTTTGTCATTTAGCGTCTGATGGAAGCTCGCTCTGGCTCCATTCCCCTTAAATAACTCCAGGGCTTGTGTTGATTCTTTTGGGGAGTTTTTGGCAAGGGACAGTTTTGATCAGGCTTAGCTCAAGCGGGACAGTGAGGCCGGTCTCGGCATGATTGGCATTGCTTATAGGCAGTTAGGGAACAGTTTGGGTTATCAGATGTGTAACGCTTTTCTGGTTTTTCTTTGCCACTGTTGTTCATAGCCATAACATTGCAAGCTCACTTGGAAATTACAGTTACACGGCACTGAAAACCATGTCTGAGCTGCTGCGTAGGAGCCGGGCTCGTCAAGCTGCCGCCCAGGATACCTGCCGTAAGGGCGCTCTGCGCAGAAACGAGGAGCGTGTCCTTTCAGACTTCCCCTCGGAAGGAAATCTGTTGATTGATCCGAGCTCGGATCCGGTTTCGAGGCCAGTGGGCAAACGTCCGTCCCCTGTCTGGATGTTTCAGCCTCTCCCACGCGAACGAGTCAGGGTCACGTCAGGACAGCACAGGCCGTCCTGGAGATCAGTCAGCCGCTGCAAGCCGGAGTCGGTCATGAACGCTGCAGATGGGAAGGAAGTACCTGAGCCTCTGACGGCGCCGCTTGGAAAACATACAGCAACTAGCCTCTGGCCGCGGCAGCATCTCGGCAGGGAAAGCTGACCTGTAGGGCTTACCCTGGGCCAAGAAAGGAATGCTTACCCTGGTGCACGCGCGCTTCAAAGCGCCTGTCAGAGTAATGCATGGATGCAAGCCTTGCATTGAAGCAGATCGGCTTCCTCAGGCACGTTGGGAAAGAACCGTACTTGGGGAACGTGAGCTGTTTGAGACTGTCTTCAGAAATGTGTGTTGAAATGCAGAGGCAGTCTACAGGAATTAATGGCCTGTGCGTTTGGGGAAGCGGGCACGCTGCAGAAGGAGGCTTGGCTCCCGCCCGCATCTGCCTGAACGCACAGATCACCCTGTGTAAAGCCACGTGAACATGCTGGGGTGCTAATGCAGTCTAAATTTAATAAATGCTGGGGCATCTGGTATAAAACACTCAGCATGTCTGTGAGACAGTGAGGTGTGGCCCAGTAACTTAGTGCTGTTTGTATGAGGGTAGCCCACAGAGGCCCCGGAAACCTAGGAGTGCTAGGAGCTGTGCATACGCCCGGCAAGGGGGAGAGGAAGTGACTTGCCTGAGACAGTGCAGCAAGGCAGTTGCAGAGCAGGGAACAGCACTAACCTCCTGACTCGTGGGCCAGTGCCCTGTCCACTAGACCGCACTGCCTCTCCTTATGAGCAGAGCAGCCAAGTCATTCTGGGGTGCCTGAACCGGGCAGCTGGAGCTGCGGGCTCCCAGTGCTAGACCACGTGCTTTTTTTTGACTGCCGTTACACTAGATGTTAGGGGAGGTCCCGTGACCTTTGAGTCGTCTCCTCTGTTGCCCTGGGTTCAGGCTGAGGTGAGAGAGCCAGGCAGTTGTTTCATCCCTCTCTTCGTCTGGCATCTCACCCAGCCCGGGGTGTCATGTAGCTGCACTGGGGGACTTGAAGACAAGCCTTCGAGTCTTTTGGTGCAGGAGCGTGCTGTTCAGGCGTGCCTTGTCCGCATGGAAAACGGTGAATCTCCGCTAACTTTCAGTCCTCCCCAGTCTCCTATTACTTGGCTGCTTTTCCTCCACTTTTAACGCTGAAAACACACCAGGGCGGTGCAGGGAGACGTGGCGCTGCCAGCTGCCCCATTCAGTTCCCGCAGCAGCTCTTCCCCCAGGTGCAGCTGCCTGGTTGCAGCCCTGCCGGCCTCGTAACACGAACGTGCTTGAGAATATCGTATCGCTGATGCAGCAGGTGTACGGCAGCCCGCTCGGAGGTGGCGCGTGGTGGGGTGAGTAGATCTCAGTCACGAGCAGCCTGCAAAATCCTCGATAAGCAGAACGGGCTGGGGTCGGGACTTGCCCAGTTCGAGAGGCAGAGCTGTAGCTTCTGCACGGCTTTCGTTCGGTAAGAGATGGGAAAGGGGAAGCCGTGCGCGGGCATCTTTAATCTGTGGTGCTTTGGGCTCCTGTGGAACACGCTTCATTTTTAAGGGAGCACTGAACCGCAAAAGCATTACAGATATTAATGCGGGCTCGAAGCATCCTATTTAAAAAGGCTTTTATTCATCGGTTCACTGTATTAACCTGACAAATTAATAGCAAACCCTCTTCTGCTCCCAGTGCATGCGTGCACCCGATCCGAACTCTACTTGTCACCGGACATAAGAACTTCATTCATCTGCTTTAAAATGTCATTGATAACGACCTGGCAGTGGCCCAGCTGGGAGCAAGTTGACTACAAAAGGCTGCATTGTAAACCTCTCCGAGAGTACATGCTACATTAAGTCTAAAATCAAAAAAATGTCCAGGCTTGTTTGGGCTGCCTGCAACTGCCAAGTAGTTACAAACCTTTGAAAGGATGATGCTTTGCAGAGGAGCGCGGGCTGAAAATGGGATGATGTGGAATGAAGGCTGTATTCTTCTCACTGGGTTGAAGCTTCTTACTTTGACGTACCTGTGGGCCTTCATTGTAACAATGGCACGTTTCATTAAAACCAAGTGGTGCATGCTGCACGAGGCACCCACCTTTAACGGTGTCACCTCTTGCCATTCGAGCAGAAGGTTTGGGACGCAGATTGCAGGGCCTTGTTTGCAACTGTATTTTCACGGTTTAGGGTTAAGCTGGGTGTCTAGAGATCCAGTGATACTGGTGAAGTGGCATAGGCCACTCAGCCTTTGTCTGAGTCTAGCACAGGGCAGTTCCCTGTCTCCTGCTTCAGCTGGCAGACAGAAGCACATATTCAACCTCGCCCGTCCAGTTTCTTTGAACATCACCATCCCCTCGTGGAAGTTATGCGCCGTAGGTCCCACTTCAGCATGTGCATCGCACAACGATTCCGGTCTACTGGAATTTGGGGTGGACTTTAAATTGGCACTCGTTGCTGGTAACTGAGCGTGAATGCTTGCCACTGAACCTTGGTAGGATGTTGCTGTTAGACCCTTTACAGTCAAGGGGAAATAAAACTGGCAACCAAAATCCTCCAGAGAATGATTTTAACCACAAGGTTGGCTATTCCAGCGATACGGTTCTGCTGCTTTAAGTGCTTGTGTTCCAGACCTCCCAGACACCCACTGGGTTGCGAAGTTTTCAATAGCTAATCATTTGCTCCATGCCAGCTACAGGCAACGTATGAACAGGGAAATCCAATTTATAGAAACCAGAACATAAACAGCGAAGCACAGTTGTAACAACCTGATTCCTCGTTAACGGCCCACTCTAATGACTTAAAAGAAAGCATTTTAAAATGGCCAAACAGCCTCGTGGAAATACCCGTTGCCGGGTGTACTGCCTGCTGTTATGATATAACAGAAATTCATTAGCTGATTCTGCCGAAGCTGTAATCCGCTGCCTTCCCTGCACATGTAGAGAGAATTAAAATGTCCAGCTGCACGCCGATCCCTCCGCACGTGACGCTGACATCAGTCCTAGAAGTAGCTCGTTGAATGGTCTCCAAAAGTGACCTCACGGAGTGATGTCCAGTGCCCCGGCCGAGCAAAATCCTGGGTGGCTCCACTGCTTGGGTGCCTTCCCTTCATTGCTGCCACACGGGACTCGGCCTGCTCCCAGCCACCGTTGCTCCTTTTGGAGCCTGGGTTTTCAGGCTCCTGTTCCACTTCCAGTACCGAGAAGGGAAGGGAAGGGTCTAGGCTTAATGGTGGATGCACATCACTGTGTTTTGCAACCTCACAGACGGCAGGAGGCAGCTGGACTGGTCCAAGTCCATCCCAACCTCTGCCATCAATTTGCTGCGTGACTTGCCAAGCCCTTCTACCTCTCCTGGCCTCTGTTTTGCCATATGTGAAATGGGAATAATTTCACAGCTCAACAGGGATGTGTTTCTTCTGACCTCTTCGGGTGAAGAGCTCAGTCCCTTTAAAGCAGTCCATAAAACTTAACATTCTTGCTGTGGCTTTTTTTTTTAAAGCAAGCTGCTATACTAGTGACCCAGAAGTTTCCTTTCTTGGTGGTGTCGGTCGTGGTTCATCTTAAATCTGAACCGACATCTGAATTTGCAGGACTAGCTGCGAGTGACATCAGGCGGAGCCAGACGTGGCAAGGCAAGGTGCTCCTAGTCGTACCGAGCAGCCCTTGCGGTGCCTGGCTGGTGTGTCCTGCTCCTGCTCGGCGTTAAATTGACCCCTAGGTTTGTGGCTGGGAGGGAATTTGTTAGCTGGCACTGGTGGAAAAGTCCATGGGGGTTTCTTGCCTTTGTCTGGGCATGGTCTGCTTCCTGGGCTCATCCAGGCCTATTTCACTGAGCAGATCCCCTGCCATTTTAGGGGCTTGAGGTATTAGTCTTTCCTGCGCTCCACCCTGGCACGTTGCAGTTTTCGAGGTCTCGGGTGTGTTCGGGTGTTGGTGGGCCGTGGCGGTCCATGGCATGCGGAGTGAGAGGTTCTGGTGGTCTCTTTTCAGTCCCTTCCCATCCTGTGTTCTCTCTGCTGAGCTGTTGTGGTTAATTGAGGATTCACCTGGGTGCACACGAATAGCCCGCAGTCAGCTCTCACATCCACACTAGAAAAGCGACCTCCCACAGTAACCTTCCACGCAGTAAATTGCTGCCCTGGCCTCCTGCTCCTGCATGGGCACGCACTTGCTGCCACGGCCAGGAGGGTGGGTGTTCAGTGCTGCATTGCACTTGAGCTATTGAGCTAGGAAGTGTTTTTCCAGGTCTGTCGCTAGCACTCCTCTGCCACCGTCCACACCCTGCAATTTCTCCGGGGCTTGGTTTGGTTCAGTAACGGCCCAGGCGGTGACCAGCGTGCCTGGCTGTTCCCAGCACCCTGCCTTGTTCACTTACCCAATGCACTTGGGAAGCCGGGCCTGTGCAGAGCCTGCATCCAGGACGGGCTTTGTTCGGGACCCTGGTGATGCTCAAATGCATCTGCTCTGGAGTAGCATCTGCCTTGGATTCAGCAGCAGGCTAAAGAACCAGCCTTGCCACATGTTGCAATCAAATGCCTGCCTTCCACACTGTTACGTGGGTTAGTATGTCCCCGATCCTGTGCCCTGTGCAGTTTGCGCTGCTCTCAAACGAGAGCGAGACACTCCCACGTCGGCGCAGTAGCATTTCAGTTGGGTGCAAATAACTATGCAGGTGCTGGCAACGGAGGCTTGAGCCCTAGGTCCTTAACCCTGCTGTGACTTAAAGAAAGCCAGGCCTAGGTTTGGTTTTGAAGAGCTACTGTTTGCAACGGTGGGAAGCAAATGTTCTCATCCAGCTCCTTGCCACTGCTAACAGTGCAGTTCCCAGCTGGTCTCACCGCCCTGAGACCAGGCATCTCTGCGGTTCCTGTCCCAACGGCAATGCTCAGATGGAGGTGAATCCATCCCAGCAGTCTGCACAGCTCGTACCCGTGTCTCGCTTCGTTCTTACGCTGATCGTGAAAGCTCTCCAGTTAGACTTGGGAGCTGATAAGTACTGCGTTAGGTCCAAAATGCAAATCTAAAGAGTGTGGACATTGCTTTCCCATAGGAGTGTTTTTACAGAGCTGGCAAAAAACCTCCTGTCCTTGGACAAAAGTCCTCCCAAACCTCCGGTGGGCTAAATGCGCTTTCAGAATGACTTCTTTACAGCACAACTGCCTTCTTTCTGAGGTCTTTTATTAGCCTGGAGCATATAAGCTGCAGTGTTCTCCTTTGACCAAAGATAACGGTTGGTCTCGTGAGCCCCTCGGCAGCGTGGTGAAATGTGGTGGAGCCGGTTGGGGATCTTGGGCCAATATTCGCATGCAAGATTATTGCCTCTATGGAAGAATAAGAAACCCCATTTCTGCTTCTTAAGTTGGGCAGTAGGGAATAACTTCTCTTTCTGTTTGTGAACAGCTCTCACTACAGTGCCTGGGAAGGGTTTATGCAGGCGCACGCACTGAAAAGACAGCAGCATCGCTAAATCTTCCTTCCAACCGCTGGTCAGCTTTCATTGCCTGTAAGCGGTATGATTACGGATTACCCGTCTACCTAATTAGAGATCCAGCAGTGCAGCTATCCCATTAACAGTCTGAATCCAACGGTCTGAAATATAAAATGATGAGGACGATGAAAAAGCAGCGGCAACATGGACCGCTGCCTTGTTTATAGCCGTGCCGGCGTGGAAATGGAGCAGGAAGGGTTGCCAGCTGTGTGGTGGGACCAGCTGCTGGTAAAACAGCCCTCGATTTTTTCAAAGCAGATGTTTGGAAATAATCGCGTGGTGTGGTGGTTAGTGGGACAGACTCTTGCTTTTCTGCAAACTCTTCCTTTACTTGGCAGGCCTCTTTTTTTTAAGGTATCACAACTGCTTTCTTTATGAGAGAGATTTTTAACACTAGTGTTTTGTATAACTGCTCCTTATGGGTGTCTGGAAGCTTAAAATTGCCGTTAGTAAATTGGCCTCTTGTGATGTTGTCATGTGGTTGCTCATGAGCCTGAAGAATGTGCTGCTCCATGTGCTGCTACCCTCCAGAGCAAACTTGGGCATTACCAGCTCCCTTCTTGGGGCTTACGTTTCCCTGCCGTTTTCAAGGCGGGCAGTGAAAAGAGTGCAAGCTCCTTAAGAACAGGACAAGACCCTCATAGGGGCAAAGAGCATGATAGTGTCTGCTTTGGATCTAGGGGTAGGAGACCTAAAGGAAAACCATTACATTTGTCGCATGTCACACATTTAACGTGACTTGAGTCGTTAAGTGACTTGTCAGTCTCTAAACCGTCCTTCAGCAAGTAACAGTCCTTCTGTTCTCGATGATCATGCCAATGGCAGAAAGTCTGGTTTAATTCTTAAAAAACCACCTGCTCACTGGCTCTGTAGCACCCGGGATTTTGCAGCGTTCCTCCAAAGCTGTTTTTAAGGGTAGGGTCGTATATGAGGAGCACACCCTCACAGCTTGTTTTCATAAACCTTCAGCATCTGGACCCCCTCATGGCATCCTCTTGGGTTTGTTTGGGGGTTTATTGAAAATCTGGTTAGTAGCTCTGTTTTTTTTCCAGTAGGGAGAGACGGTTGGAAACCAGTTCTCCTAATCCTGGGCACTTTTTTTAGCTTTGAACCCCATCTGCAAGATATAGTACATACACAGTTAACAGATCTTGACACCAAGAGTTGATGCTACCTTTCCAAGGAGTTTTTAAGAGTAGATGAATAATAATCCTTGTCTTGTACTAAATATTCTGATTGCTGGCTGTCTGATGATGAAAAGCGGAGGCCCGCAGATAGCTTTATTCCCTCCTATGAATAAATAATCTATCACGCTCTTCAGCCGTATGGAGGGCTGGGCTTGCTTTGATTGTACCTCTCTGGGTGTATTAAATTGTGTCTGTAGTCCATCAAGTTTAAGTACGTATTGAACCATACCATTACTTAGCTTCAGGAATCCTTACTGAGTAGCGGGGCGTATATATTAATCACCACTCGTTGGAAGTTGGAGCTTCCAACTTCCTCGGTTGGACGTTGTCAAGGCCTTTTGGTTTGAAGTTTGATGGGCTAAAGTGGAAAATGCTATTGGAAAGCTGGTAGTATTCTATGTGCAGTATGCAACATAGCATCCTTACACCTAAAGCACTGTATAAACTTGCAAATACAGCAAATGCACAATTATTGCCATTTTACAGCTGGGAAGACTGGCACCCCAGTGAGCTAAATGACTTCCCTTGGCCACAGACAGTCAGCGGCGGAGTTGAGACTAGAATCGCTGGATTCCCCAGGACCCCAGAAGTCAGAGAGAGATTCCCATTTAACCCACTAGAAAGCAGATTTTAGCCAGGGAGGGTATTTTAGTATCTTGAGCACACTGCCCGGAGTCAAGAAAGTGGAACGCTTTTTCACAGCAGCGTCTGAGATGGTACCAGTCACACCAATTGATTTCTCCTTTTTCATTTCACAGCTGCACGTGCCTGATAAATATTTATGAGAAACAATAACCACGGCTCTTCTCAGTGCTTATGGCAGCAAATTGAATGTGACACAGTACCAAGTTCCTCTCTTTATTTTCTTATGTCTCTAACAGATGGTTATCTGCTTGGCTTGAGTGCAAGACTTTCTTGGTGTGCAACTGGTGTACGTGTCAGGAATGATGCTCGCAGCTCATCTGCTCCGTAACCATTTAGCTCCTGGAATTTGCTAGGTGAAACGAACGCCTCTTGCCTGGTGTCTCCGGGAGGACTGATACAGGCAGTGGTCTGTCCACATCCGGTTGTTATAGTGCCGCAGCCTTTGCATTGGGCCTGAATTAGCATCGCTGCTCAAATGCTGTCCTGGCCTCAGCAGAGCGTGAGACTTTTGAAGTTAACCCTGACTGTGGTGGGCAGCGGTCTTCTAGCTATACTTCATACCACTGTACCTTTCTTTAGTACTCGCTTCACAAGGTGCGAATGTCAAGGGAAGGGCCCAAGAACAAACTGATCCATGCTGCAGATCCCTTAGGCGGGATACTGACCTCAGATTATTTTGGTGCTTCTTGTCTCAGCAAGTATATTGGGTGCCGTGAGCACCAGCGTCCTTAAATACTTCTCTAGCTCTGCTGGAGACCCGTGCTGCGTGACTAAGCAGATTGCTCAGCCCCTCCTTGCTTCCGTTCCTCATCCGTCAAACAAAGGTGGTGCCCATACTGGGCGAATATTTTGCAGTACCTTGAAGCCGGGCATCTCAGCATCCTTTGCAACGGATCCCTGCCACAGTTAAATCTAGGCAATATCTAACTTTTCCATATAAATATGCATAGTTCCTGCCTCTTCTAGTTGCTAAGCTCAAAAAAAACACCTTGGGGGTTAGGTGCAAAATGATGCTTTTAAATTTAAGAAGGAATGAATGTTTCATGGAAGTCAAAGAAACAGCTTGCAAGGAAATCTCTCCCCCACAACTGTGTCAAGACAGCATAGCCTTGACTTGCAGTGTCCCAAACTCTTTGCGTCCTGGGTTCCCCCCGCCCCACAAACCTCAATCACCGTCACGAATCCCAGTCACTTTCTTGCAGTGGAGAAACACCTGGGTCATCAGCGTGGCCGTGAGTCCCGAGAGGACTTGACTTGCTTCTCCCGTAATATCGTCAGACCTCAATTCTAAATCTCTAGGTGGACCAGGCTGGCGCAGCCTTGCCCTGTGCCACCTCATCCCTGATGTATGGGCACTACTTACGAACGGGGTGCAAGGGAAGGCTGTCAGTCACTCTCATGGCTTTGTTTTTTCCAGTCCAAGAGGGGCTTCGCATCGATTTTGATTTTCAGCCTTAAATCGGTCACACGCTTTTCCCCTTTGAGCGAGATTTATTTTTACTGACGCCGTGTTTTGCTTACAAGCTTGCACAGCATTTCCGCTTGGCTCAGGAGGTGGATTTAGGAGCTAAGCATATAATTCTCATTTGAGCTGGTCACTGGAGCTTTCTCCGAGAGAATGAGGAGGAGTCAGGCCTGACATTCATTAAAAAGCACTGTCCTGCTCTTGCTTTTTAGTAGGATTTCTTGCCACATCTGCACCTTGCAGGCTCCGTTTTGTTAGCCTTTTTAATACCAGGTGCATGAGCAAGTGCCACATTAAAACTGACCTCCTGAGCAAATATAATGACATCTCTTTATTTCAGACTTCCCCGGAGCCAGGTGGAAGGCAGCCTGTCAGGAAAACAAATGGCAGGGCTGAAGTAAGACCAAACTGTGGCTGCCGTTTCTGTAACACATGAACTGTATTGTTGGATTTCCTGTCAGCTCGCCTCGTGCCAGATTTCCTCGGGGGTTAGATTGTATTAATGCAGTCCAAAAAGTGTGGACTGAAGCATGAGACTTTATTTTATTTTATTTTTTTATTGCCAGCCAGCATCTCGCACTCGACGAGCTCAACGAACACTGCAGCAGTGTTGGATACCGGCCCCCTTCCCTCTACCAGTGGGTTTCCCAATTTCAAGGCACTTCTGTCAGTGGTGGTTATATAGGATTCCTTGTCTTTGGGGGGGCATCATGGTACGAGCTGCAGACACTGAATCTCTCATCCCGAAAAAACAGACCCTATGCATATGGGTCGGTCATTGGAGAGCTATGACCTGCCAGTAGGATGCCTATCAGATGAAAATGAATGTTGCCCAAGCACGGGTTTCCAGCAGAGCTAGAGAAGTATTTAAGGACGCTGGTGTTCAAGGCACTGCAATGCTTCCTCGGGAGCACTGTGTCCAGCGTGGGAACGCCATGTGCAGAAAAGGATGAAGTCCGGCTGGAGTAGCTGCGGAGAAGGGCTACAAAGCTGGACGGAGAGCCTGTCTTCAGAGAGGAGGGTGAAAGCATAGCTCAATTGGAGGCTGAGAGTGGTGATTGCTCTCTCTCAACTCATTGGACTGCGATTGCCCTCAGCAAACACTTCAGTCCCATAAATACACCCCGAGTAGCCAAACGACCAGGCGACCTTTTCTGGAGCTGTAAGGGGAAAAATGCGTCTGATCGGTACTAGAATTCATGTCACTTGAATTCTCTGCATGAATGTGGAGATGTCCCTGCTACGCTTCAGTCTAATAAGGCATACCTACCGTCTTGGTCTCATTTGGATGCACAGTGCTTCAGTTAATAGGTGTATAATGTTATCTTGATTGCTTCTGCAGTCCTGGAGTAGTTATTCTACTCCTTCTGCTAAGTAATAGGCCATTTGGGAGGGGTGTTAAGCAGGCAGCAGTGATTGCAGGCAGGAGCTCTCGCTGATTATCTGTGCGAATGGAGTTCGGATAGAGAAACATCTCTCTCTGATAGCACCTCACCCTGCTTTGGGGCTCCTAGCCCAGCCCCTCTTTGCTCAGCCTGAGCTGCTCGCTGCCTGCCCTCCACTCTGGTCTCTGGGCCCGTGTCCTGGGGATCTCTCCCTTACCCGGTCCGCTGTGCTGCCTCAGTCCTCAAAAGCCTGTATCGGACTTTCAAATGACATCTTCTCTTCAAGCGCTGCAGCTTTCCAAATGTGCACACCACTCCTGAGCATGCAGCAGTGGAAGCAAGTGCTCCTTCTGACACCAACCCTGTTGCCATTCCCTTTTCACCTTGGGTCTTTGACCTGTGTGTGCGTCTGATGGCCTGATCCTCGGGGCAGAGACTCGCCCCATACGTGGCCACCTTGTGCCCTGGAGCCTTCCTGTGCTCGTGTAGACCAACACCGTGATGGCAGTGTGGGTCCAATGGCTTTTGTAGAGGAACGGGCATGGCGGATGGTCTGCCCGCAGCCTGGCTCTTCTCTGGGGCGGTCTCTCACCGGTCACGTCTTGCAGCGGGACTAAAAGAGGCTCCTACATGGAGACCCTGATGTGTTCGGAGGTCCTAGGTGCTCACACATGCTGATGCAACAGGCTTTTAAGGAATGGCTTTTCCTTTTCCTGGCTCATTTGAATCTGTTCTAGGGTTCCCTGTAGCTCCTCTCAACATCATACCTAAGCGTTTGTGGCCTGTATGGGCCGCAAACTATCTCGACCCATCAGCTTCTGCCGCCCTTCCCGTCAGGTGGTCACTTGTGCAGTATGGCCAGCGAGAGGAGGGGCGGGTTTTAACTGGATTAACAGCTAGGAGAAAGTGCAAGGATTTAAAGATTAAAAAGCCAAAGGCAGCTTGTGGCCGCTGATTAAAAGCCTGCGGTGGAAAAGCCGTCTCTGCAGATTGGAAATGAAGCCCTGTCTCGGCTGCACGGCAATGTTGTGGGTCAGAGCTCTTTGCAAACAGCGCCTTCCTCCAGTATTGTCAGGCTTTAGGATGGGGTGGGGAGGGTAAAAAGAAGGTGGCTGGAAGATAACGTTGCGTGCGGAGCAGAAACTCGGCTCCTACTTGGATGCCTTTTTAATGCTGCCCGTAGCGTGGAGCGAGCAGCCAAGCCGCTTGGCACATGCCCAGCGTGGATTCTGGCCTGCAGAAGGCACCTCGGGGCTTGACCTGCTTATAACACCTAGGATCGATGGGGTCTTTCCCCCTCCCAGCGCACCTCCCCATTTGTCCCCACCCCACGTGTCCCCCCTGCAGGGAGCCGAATCTCTGGCACGTTGACGGGGCTGGTCAGAAGATGCAACCCTCCTCCCCACCAAACCTGTTACTAAGGAGATTGGAGCATCGTCAGCACTTGGGCTGTAATGGCCAGCCTGCCAGAGGGACAAGCAGATGGCACAGAGGAGACCGGGGATGCTCACTGCGTAGCAACTGCGAGGGGGGGAGGCGGCTGGGTCGGGTGAGCTCGCAAGGGGCAGGCGCATCCCTCTTCGTGCCAGGAACAATAGGGGCTTTTTCACTTGGACACACCGGCTCTTTTGCTCTGGCGCGGTGGGGCGGTTGCAGTGGTGATGCTGCACAGGAAAATGGTAGATGCATGCTTTTCTGCTCGCGGAGCATGCTGCGCGCTCTGTTCTGGTGAATGAAGAACGCTGCTAACGGCAGGTGCTGGAAACGTTTCAGCGCTGTGCCCTTTCATCCTGGAAACGGCACCTGTCTGCTGCCCCTGCCCCGGCTGCCTTCCTGTGTGGCACGTACTTCTGCCTCTCGGCGGAAGGAAACTAAACCTCATCCCAAAGGCCGCAGCGCGTGGGAGGCGAGAGGCCTTTGCACACTTTCCGCCTGGGCTCTCAAAGAGCCTGTTTTTTGTGACCTGCGACAGGTGGCCAGCAAAGGGCGTGGGTGGCCTCTGCGCGTGGGATGCAGCGTTCGGGGATCGGGAAAGCAGCGCAGCAGCAGATCAGGCAGGAAGCAGAGCAACAGGTTGGGTAGGGGATGGGGATCGGGGGCACTCGGTGACAACGTTGCCTGGGGGCAAGTGATGGAAGTTAGAAAGTCCCTTAATTCAGTCTGCTTTCACCTCTTTTTCTAAACCTCCAGGATGCCCCGTCCCCTTCCTTGGTCCCAGTGCACCGCTGCTTGCTCATACCACCTGGACAAAGCCAGCCTGCAAGGGCCTTCTCCAGTCCGGCCCATCTCTCTCCATCACGCCAAACCACGGTGCCTCTACTTGTCTCAAGGCAGGGAGGGCTGATGGAAGGCAAGGCGGATTATGCCGAGGTCAAAGAGATTGCGCTCAGGAACATTCAAACTACTAATGGCCTGACGTGGAGGGTCGTGGTCCAGCGGTTGTAAGATGGGCTGCAGCCACCCCCTAGGTGAGAGCTGAACGATGGGGGTCTCTCCCTGCGGCACCGATGCCATTAGGAAGCCAGAGGGCACGATGGGGAACGCTGCCGGTCCCCTGCCACCCTCCACGAGGGGTCTCCCAAGTAAGGCAGGTCTTCCTCGGCTCTCCCAGGCTGTGCCTGGTCCGACATAGCGTTCTGCGCGTGGTGCATCAGGCACGCTCAGCTGTTCACCGGTTGCAGCTGAAGCTTGTGCCCCAGAGACCTCGTACTCCCAGTGCAGCGAGCCCCAGGACAGAGCCTTCCCCCTCTCGCGGCCGTGCCCAAGCGTTGGGTCTCATTCTCTCCAGGAAAGCTCTCGACACTCGCCAAACAGGCCTCGGCTGAAGTCTTCCCAGGCCCCTGCCTGGTAGGCAGGCATCAGCATTCCCCCTGAGCCAGAGCCAGAGTCAGGAGAGGGCGCAGGGTCCAAGCATCCTGACTTGGAGGTGCTCTTCCACCCCTTCCCACGCCAGCTGTGCAGCGCTTTTGCTCAGAGCGGTGGCTCCCGGGCCGTGCGTCCGCTTTGCCTCCAGTGTTACGCAGTCGCGTTCAGCCAGCGTCAGCTAGGATGCTGCCACTTCCAGACACCATAGCAGGCAGTTGCTTGGATACCTGCCTCCTTTGTTTCCCACCAGCACTAGGTAACAATTTACAGCTTGTAATTATACCGTTGAGCACAGATTTGGGTCGAGCAAGGTTAACTGCTAGCAGCATCTGCAGCGTTCCTAGCGACCCTCCCCTCCGTATCGCTGCGTGGATGTTGGGGGAGGCTGTGTGCTGCTCTGTTCCCTCTTCTGAGCCTTCCTTTCAGCTTCTTGCAGCAGCATTAAATAACATCCCTCTCCTTTCACGTGCTCCTGGCACTGCAGGCTCCGAGGGGCCCACATGGCTTGGCAGTGAATTCTTGGAGTTCGCATGGAAACATCTGTGCCTCTCCTGTTGATCCCTGACGTCCCGTGTCCGTTGCATGGAGAGAGAGAGAGGGCTGGTCACGCTGGACAGGGGAGCCGAGTGGGTGAGACTCTATCGCAAGCATCTTTCTCTGCCGAAAATCTTTTCGGCACTTTGGAAGCACGGTGGCTTCGTTTTAAATGGAAACGTACTCGAATCGATGTCGCTGGACGGCTGCTTGTGCCCCGTTCCTGCAGCTCAGTGCAAACCCCCCAAATCTGACCGGCCTGATCGCCTTAGCGTTAGTACACCAGTAGTGATATAGCTACCCTGGCACAGACACGGTTATGGTATAAAGGTATCTTGTCCCAGTATTGGGACTGCTTATTCTCTTCCCCTTCCCATCGTGGCTGCCTCCATGCCAGGTGAGGCTGCGCCGCTGGAGTACAACTTCAGGGAGTGTATGTTTGTAACCCCAGGCCTTGTCTTACTTTCCTGCTCTCTGCATATGACTTCTAACTTTTAATTGCTAATGTAGATAATTGCAGCGGCGGCGCAGACAGACTACATCTGCGGTCTCTGCTGCTCTGCAGGCCAAGAAACGGCGGTGATTAAACTGAGCTAGATGGGAACAGGAAGACGTCTTTGTCTTGCAGTCGGCCCCTTCCCTTCGCAGCGTGCGTTGCTTCCCTTCCTTCCCCGCCGAAAATAACTCTCAGCAAATGTAAGCATGTAAGCCTTTCCTCTCCTCCAGGGCTGCTTCCCGCATTCAGTGTGGAATGAGCCCGTGCGAGACAAACTGAGCAGGAACAAACCTGCAGGCACGATGCAGAACAGAAAATCTGTTGCGGGACTTGATGTAAAGAAAAAAAATAGCACGAAACTGAAAATCGGCACCGTGCATCTGCTGCTTCCATCTTTGCCCTTATTCCACATAACACGAGATGATGTTGCTCATGAATTATGAAAGGTTGGGCTGCTGCCGTCTGAGCCCCCCCACTCTTTTTAGCTTGTGTGCGGACAGCTCTTTGTTGGCTAGAGAGGCCGGTGCCGTTTGCTTCCAGCTGTGTCTGCACTTTGGGAAGCTGCCTGTCTTGGATGCAGACCCTTTTCTAAGCCGGGGCTTGGGCAGATCCCTAGTTTCTGGTAGCAAGGTGCTCCCTGGCCCCTCGTGTTGCCCTTCTAATTTAAAAACTAGTGGTGAAACCTTGGGTTTGGGGTTGAGGTAGCCCCTCTCTCTCCCTCTGCATGCTTGGGTAGACGTGGCTTTGCAGCGAACCCGTTTGGCAGTTTGTTATCAACTTATCAGCGACATCCACTTGCTGCAGAGACCCGACTGTGGCTGGGCAAGGCCGCGGGGAGCGTTCCCGAGGAGCCGTACAGGGAAGCACTGCCGGAAGCCGTGCCCCGAGACTCACCGCTCCATGTGCGCGCGCATCTCTTGGCTCGGGCTTGACCCAGTTTTGCCTCTGACATCAGCAGCCAGGCTCGGTCTGGAGGCTGGCGCGGCGCAGGGGCATGTTTATGCAGAGAGCTATTTTCTCACACTTGTCACATCCGAGCGAGCGGAGGGAATGGCATTCGTGTCCCGGGGCCGCAGAGGAACCGAAGGATGCTTTCCCAAGCGCACGGCTTTCATGTCCCCTCCTCCCTTGAGGAAATATCAGCCGGAGATCTTCCGGGGGCGAGGTGCTGGGAAAACGAAGGCACCCTGCAAGATTTCGCTGAGGGTCTCCCTCTGCCCACACGGCTGCTCCGGGAGGCCGGGAGCTGGGCATTCGAACATAACAGGGTTTGCTCCTGCTCTGCAGCTCTCCAGCAAAGCAGAGGCCCTGCCCCGTGCTGCCGTTCTTTGCAAGACAAGTGGCACGATTAATGCTCCTTTCATGTTGAGTTTTTGATGTGTGTGAGTACACTGCGTGCGATGTTCCCCAAAGGCAAGCCTCCACGATTAAAGCAGGAGCCGTTGTACTCCCCAGCAGGCAAACATTTCATTTAACGTAGCAATGCCGTTGACAATCAGCTCCTCGTTAATCTGCCCTGGCGTGCAGCGCGCTGCAGCCGGGCGCGCCATGCGGCGTTGGTGCTTGGAGGCTTTTAATTTTTGGAGGCCTGCAGGTGCGCAGAGCCCTCGCGTCTGCTGTCTCGAGGCCGCTGTACCTAAGCCGGCTAGCACAGGGTGAAAGGCCGGAGAGAGCTCATTTCTCCTTTTAGAGCAAGAGCACGTCTGTGACCTACATCTGCACACAGCTGAGCAATGCAGAGAGCAGCTCCCCAGGGAGGGCCAGCAGCTGAACGAGGACTTGGCAGCCGGTAGGGTCAACGCGGGCAGTCGGTCCCTCTGCGAAACTCCACGGAGTGGAGGGAGCGGGGACGAAAGCAGCCGTATTGAAGAAGAAACCAGCCTTGTCCACAGAAGCTTGAGCAAGTGGCGCTGGCTTCACAGACACGGGGAAAATAAACCACTGTCACGTCCACCTAGACCACAAGTCCATCCCATCAGGTTCAGTCTAGGCTGCTCCGAGAGCCTTTTAGCACCGAGACGTGGTGGAAGAGCTCCTTTCCCCAATTCTTGCAGCAGGACCCACGTGCTAGGCAGAGGGATTTCTTATCGCGCTGGCGTGCTGAGCACAGTGAGAACCGCTGCACTGCGGGGCTAGTGCTGTCCCGCACAGCTGGGGCAGAAGCAAAGGTACTCTGGGAAGCCACCCTGTGCTGGGGCAGAGCAGCACTCTCATGGATTAATGCCCGAGTGCCCAGCCCCCGAGTTGTCTAGAGCAGCTGCCTTCATCCCAGCAAAGATCGTCTCCAGCGGAAAGGCTTTTGTGGGGGAATTTGAGTGTATGAACAGGGCCCTTGTCTGCCAAGGAGGGAGAGCAGCAGGCCTCTTGCTTTCGTCACTTATTTAATTATAAACCCTTCCTGGCTCGGATGTGGAGTAGGAGCCCATGTCCTGCGTTCATCCCCTGATGCTGCTTGGTGGGGCTGCGGACCCTGGCGAACGATTCACGATTGCTGTGGGAGCAATGAGCATGTGCTGCATTGCGATCTGTCATGGAGAAGCTCTCGCTGCTGCCGCCGGCCTTGCGGCATGCTCGTGCTTGCAAGCAAGTGCTCGCTGATCAGCTTGAACATCACCTAGCAAGTTCTCCAAGGCCTGCTGCTGTCCTTATTCCTACAGCTGGCGGAGATCCTTTGCTGGAGCCCCAGGTGCACCCATGTGTGCCTGCCCAGGATCTCAAGGTGGAACCACACTGAAGCACAGGCCACGGTGGCTAAATAATTGGCAGCATTGCACACGTGTGTGAACTCTGAGCTGGGAGCGCAGGGGACAGCAAGCGGCCCTGCACCACAGCTAAGACAGGCAGCGACCTGGATGGCCTGGAGCAGCGGAGGGCATATTGGTAAGGAGGCACAGTGACCCAGGGAGTCAGCAATGAAGCATGTACCAGCGGGAGGATGTGGCAGATGCACTGACCTTTACTTCATTCCAGGATAAGTTCCCTTGTGTTTCGCTGACCCCATGTGAAAACACCACAGGGTTTGCAAGATGTAATGGTGGACTCAGATGCTCTCGTGGGAAGTGATTGCAGCTAACCTGCAGCAGAAGTCAGGTGTGCCGAGCCCCAAAGCATCCCTTGTTGCATCCAGGGGCTGTTAGTAGCGTAACTAAGTCCACTGGTCCATGGTGGTCACAGCTGTTGTAAAAGGTGTTGTGGATGAACACCTGGCCTTGGTGCGGAGCTGACGTTTGCACAACTGCTTCGTACGCGTGAAACTACCACTTATCCACGTGTGGAGGGCTGAGATGCATGATGCCAAGGGAAAGGTTAATGCTGTTGCTCATTGCTGGCAAATTGTTCCGATTCATGCTCTTTCAATAGTTTCAGCAATGGCAGTTCACTCATCACAGGAGCGCATCATTCCTCCAGGTTGCTTCGGGGGACCGTTGCCATAGCAAAGAGGGATGGAAACGTGGACCGCGTTTCACGGTTCAGAAATGTAGCTTGCACAGAGACAAACAACCTCGCCGCAGCTTCCTATAGCAAAGGAAACCGCAGGTGTGGGAAGCGGGGGGTGGAAACGGTGCGTCTCACCTGAACAATCTGCCAGGCCTTTCGCAAACGCAGGCAAATGACTCGGGAGGCAAATTGAGCAACGTGCTTGTCGCCACATCGGTCTGCACGAGGGCAGTTTGTAGGGGCAGCAGTGCTGCTGACATGCCACGAAATAATGCTAAGTAGCATTTTTCCTCCCCTCTCCCTAGCCCTGCTCCTGACAGGCGCTTGGCAGAAGATCAAAGCGAAAACTGGATTAATGCAGAGCAGAACATGCAAAGCATCCCCGGAAAGGCGGCAAGAAGGAATCTCCATATTTCACTTTAAGCTGCCTTTTAATATCGTGGCCTAGTTATGAGCCGTGAGACTCTGCTCCTGTTTCCCCCCAGGGGCCCTTGCTTCTGTCATTCTTCTGGCCGAGGAAGGCAGGGCTCGGCTCCCTCCGGAGCTCATCAGTGCAGCGCCAAGCTCCGTGGGAGCCGCTCGAAATTGGAGCAAGGATCCGGCTTGCGAGAACACCAAGAAGCTGCACATCACACCACCCACCTCCCGTGGGCTGCCTGCATGGCCCCTGCAGCTACTTTCTGGTTATGATGTCCCGCTAGAGGGAATGGAGAAGCACGTGTGAAGGGCCCTGTGATTCTCGCTGCCGTCTGTAGCTGAGGCAGGCAGGTAGCATGCTCCAGTGCAGGTGGCTATGCAGACCTTCCCCGTGCGGTCATCGCGCCCTCTGCTTCCCCAGGTTCGGTGAGCTCTAGCTGGTGGCTGGAGGCCCTGCAGCAATGCCTCGCAGGCATGGGGGACACGGTGAGAAACGGCAACGGTGTCTCCTGAAATGCTCCATGCTGTCAAAAGCACACATGCAAGGGTCGCTCTTGAACTCACGCCTTGCCTCTCGTGCCCCCCCGTGGGAGCTCGCCGAATTGCAGCTCTTGGTTTGTAGCGGGCTGTTGTCGGTGCTGTTCAGCAAGCTTTGTGTACGGGAGGTTGCAGCCTCATTTGGAAAATAACGCTGTCGGCCAAGGCACTCGGGGCAGCAGGTGAAGGCATGAGCTCCCAATCTGCCAGGACCGCCTGCCTGTGGGATCAGGAAGTGTTTGACATGGCAGGTAAGCACGTGCAGAGGCAATGATGCCAAGGGGGTCGGTGGGAGGCACGAGCGGTGCCGCTAGAGATGCGCGGAGCTTGGAGTCAGAGACAGAAAAGCACGATGGGGAAGATCCAAAAGGTAGGCGAGAAGGGCAGAGTGCTGATTGAAGGAGAAGAGGTCAGATGGGAGGGGGCGGGGAACGACGTGTCATTCGGTACCCCACATGCAAGGAGGGAAGAGGGTGGCAGACAGGGATGGAAGAGTCGTGGTAGTAAGGAAAGAGGAAAGACAGATCTTTATGCGTGAGCTCAAGGGTTTACGGCCCAGGAAGTGACGTGCCGGTGCCCCGGCCTATCCAGCGACGGTGCAGGTAGCATTATTAGACCTCGAGGGAGACTCTAACCCAGAATCGGACGTATCTGGAGCTGAGCGTGCCCCACCGGCATTGCCTGGGCTCTCGAACAGCTGCACCCTGGACATGGAGAGGTGCTGCGCATATTTTGAACGCTAAGATCTCACCTGATGGCCAGCAACAACAGGTGGTCTCCAGCTGGGTCATGTCTAGCCACCCCCCCATTTCAAGAGCCCTCGAGGCCCGAATTCCACACGGGGCCAAGATCGCTGAGATGGTCTGCCTGCTCCAGGATGTCCCCGCTGTTTGCCTTAGCTCGGAGGGGCGTCATGCTTGGCAGTTGCCAAGGCCAGGATTTTCTTTCTTTGTTTTTCAGTATCGAGTTGGCCACTGTGCGCTCCAAGCCAAAAACAGCATTGTCTGCATAGCTTGCATTTCTAGGCAAGGCGGGCCAGGCTTCAAGCGCTGCTCTCCCTCATGCTGTGCTGTCGCAGGCATATGGATGCCTTTGCATCTTGGACTGCCCTTCTGGCATGTGCTGCGTACCCCGTCTTTGGCAACCCACAGGGTTGGCTAGTCAGGGGCTTTGTGATTTGCTGGGATCCAGTAGGTTGGGAGAACTGCATATACGATTCCACAATGCATAAGCATTTGAGTGCATTTGGGGGTCATCTGAGCGCTTTTTATTCCCACTACTTTGATGGCTAACTGATGGAGGGCAAAGACCTGCAAGGCCGTTTGACCACAAAGCTGTCAGTGGGTTCAGTGCCATGTCTTGCTCATGCCATCCATTCGGCTGGTATGGTACCTCTAGCTCTTTCACGTAGGTCAACTCCACTCCTCCTCATGGGTTTGGTTTCCCTTGGAAGGAAACATGCACGCACCAGCTCACTGCAGTGTCACAGCTAAGGCAGGGAAGGCTCCAGGGTGTGAGTTTTGGGACCGTCCGAGCCAGGCACCCTAGGCCCTTGCCCTGGGAACATTGCTCACGTCAACCAGGGTTTGCCTGCACTGTTCTGTGGATCACTCTGTTAAGTCCCCGGTTCTGGATGCTTGACAAATGCCTGCGGACCTTGCCCTGGCCAGCTCACAGCGTGCACGGTGCTTGGAAAGGAGCAGGGCATCCCCCCGTTCCGGTAAGGCTTTGCACAGCGGTCTCTAGAGACTGATGCGTGGCCCCCCAGGCCAAAAGTCAGGGCCCTCAAGAGCCAGGGCAGCCCGCTCAGAGTCGCGTGCGGCGGGTTCAAGAACTGGGGGGCTGGCCGGGGGGCTTTGCACGGCCATGCAGGCTGGGATTCCAGCCGGGTTGGGTTGGGGCTGCGCTGCGCGGTGCAGCAGCGACACCTGCTGTCTGATTAGCACCATCGTTTGGTGAGCTCTGAGAGGCCTTGGAGGGGCACTGGTGGGCTGCGCTCTCCGTAGTGGTCATCGGGAAGGCCGGCGGGGGACAGGAGAGAGGCTAGGAGCTGGCCCCGGGGACGGGCATTCAAAGCATTTTGGAGCAGAGCAGTTTGTCGACTATTCTGCGGGCTGCTGGGGGAGCGGGGCGTTGCTGAGCGCCCTGGGAGCTGGAGGATGGGGAATGATGGCATCTCCCTCTCCGCATGTGAGAGTCTGCACAGGTAGGTCCCCAGCTCCGGCTGCCGTCCTGGCAGCTGAGGTGGGTCCGGCCTCTGCTGCCCCCGAGGTGGTGCTGAGTGGTGCCATCAGCTCTCTGAGGAACGGTGGCTGTCCTCAGTGCTTGGAGCTGTGCAAAGCATCCCTGGCCTTTGTGGGTCTGAGCCTGTGTGTGGCTATCACAGGTGCCTGCCTAGTGGAAACCAGTTCCACCCAGTCCGTCTCCAGCAGGGAGGAGCGGCCGGCCAGCCGGTGCACGCAGCTGCCTGAATGTCCTGGATGACAAGCACCTTGCAGGATCGGGCCCTCAACCAGCCGAGGGGCAGATATTGCCACGGGCTTTCCCACGTCTTGTCTTGCTTCTCGGATAAAGAAAAGCCTCGAGCCTGGGTCCCGCCCATCCCACACGCGATCCCAGTCCTGTAACTAACCTCTGGGGGAGCCCAGCGTACGCCACTTCACATCTGGTTCTTCTTCCCGTCCAACTTGCTGCCAGTCTGGCCTGTTTAATTTGTGAGTCCTGTGGCAGGGATTGCCTCTCATTGTGCATCCGCCTAGGACCGTGAAGCCTGTCTCTAAGTGGTGCCTCCAGGCACTGCTTCAGTGTAATTAGACAATCACCCTAAGAGTTAATGCAGCACAGTGCGTCCATGTGATGCAGCTCTGATGGCTCTCTTGAGCTGGGTTGCTCAGGCCATCGCTCTTAGGAAGCAGCATCTGGTTCTGCAGTTCCCTCTCGCGCAGAAATCTGATGGGTCTACTCCATCGTGTCACGCCTGTTGCTTAAAAACCACAGGTCTTTCTATGCCTCTGTTGGCAAGGAGCATGGAGAGGCGATGGGATCCGTATCTGTCCCCACTTAAGACGTAGGTGTGGTCATGATGGGGAGATTGTAAGATGTCATGAAGTGTCCAGATAAAATGTGATGCTGGAGGGAAGGTGGTAACGTGAGCGCACCGCTGATAGCATTGTTTCTGATGCTTCACCAAGGCTAGAGTGAAACCCGGTCCCTTCCTGCGAGCAGTCTTCAGTGTCACTTCTTAGCAGAGTTTAAGCTCCTCTTTTTGCAGAAAAGCCAACTGCTTTTCCTGCCTTCCTGCATCGGCAGCTCAGTCCAAGTGCGTTTGTCCCCATAAGCATGGGAGCCAAGGTCCGGGAGTGATGGATCTCAGCTCAAGGTGCTGTTGCTGCGAAGCAGCCCCCTCGCCCTTAAGTCTCTCCAGCCAGGGATGATGTGATCAGGACACTGATGGGCCCGTTCTCCTGGGGTCATCCTCCGCCGGGCGTCTCTTGCTGTCCCCGAGATCCGCCAATGCCATCTTAGACCTCGGTTTCATTAAGACGCTATGTAGCCAATACAGGATTGCTCAAGCCAGACTTGGGCTTATTGTTTCACTGATGAAGTGGATTCCATGCCTCACCCTCATCCCCCCCTGGTCCCAGACATTTAAACACACTCTGAAGTGGAATTAATTTCCCGAGATTGCTGGAGTCGTTGCGTCAGGCATTAGTAAGGAGTCCTGGTAAAATTCCACAGCGTGTTAGGATCAGGCCTATTAATTTTGCACCTCCAGCGGCATAACATGTCAGACTGCTGCTTCCCAGCCCACATGGGCCTGTGCAGGTGGCTTGGTTTCCCCTTGCCGTGCCTCCTAGATAGTGAGGCATGCTTGCAGGTCCCTGTGTGTCTGCAGCAGGCCACAGGAGTAAGAAGTGCTTGAGGCTGTCAGAAGGCCACACAACAGCATGCCGAAACCTGGAGTGACAGGAGAGTTTGAGGTGTCCGTGGGGTCTTCAAAACAGCTCGACTCCAAATGGAAAGCGTGCAGCAGCCCAGCAGCTGCGCCGAAGCAGAGAGACCTTCCTCACCCCGTCCCAGCCCTTCCCAGAGCTTGAGCTAGTGCAGGACAGGTGTCTGCAGCAGGTACACCTGTTGGAAGCAAATTAACGTGTCTTGTTTCTTTCTTTCTCTCCCTCCCCTGTGGCTGCAGGAGGCGGACAGTGGGGAAGAGGAGTGCCGGTCCCAACCCAGAAGGTAAGAGGTGACCTTGGGGCTTGTCCCTGTCATTTAAAGATGATTTCCGTGGCTCATGCTGTGCAGTTCTCATCCCCTCCCCACTTTGCAGCTCTCCCCAGTCCAGTGCAACTGGTTCTCCTTGACCCTTCCTGAAAGCAAATGCCCGTAGCTGGAGCGTAGGCTGGGTCTCCAGGAAAGGAGTGGCTGCACCAGACAAAAGCCAGCGGGAGGGAATGGCTGGGATTGTGGGCTAGGGGAACATAAGACTTTTTGGGGAGGGAAAAATCCACAGGAGGTGCCAGTGAAAGGGGAGCTTTGACCTTCTGGCCTCTTCCGGGAGGGGCTGACCAGGTAGCGACAGCCCGTTCATCTCTGGCACAGCCCCCAGTGCTTGTGTCTTCAGGAGATAATCCCGTGGTGGTGTGCACTTTTGCCACCCTAGCAGGGATCGTGGATACCCAGGACCTCTTGGGCTTTGACCCACTGCCTGAGGCACGTGGCCACAGAGATCCACTGAGTGGTAGCCTTGCAATGCCAGCTGGGCCACGGACACCCCTCCCTTCCCACCCCGTCTGATTGCAAACCACCCTGGGGTTGTTACCACCAAAATTAATCTGCCAGTGCCGTGCATAGCTAAGGGGCTTGTCCAGCAGCAACAGAGTCCTCTTGGCCGGGACATATATGATGTGTTATGCTGAAATGGAGCAAGAAGGGGCAGTTACTCCTATGACTTCTTCAGCTGTTGTGATCCTCCATTTAATTCTGTTCATAGGAAGGGATAACAGTCCAGCACAGTGCTCCTTCCCGCTCACCCCCTGAAGGTTTGTAAAATCCTAGGACAATAAAGTTGGAGTGGCCTTCCAGAGGCCATCTAGCCTAGTTTTCTGTTCATCCCCATCTCACCCATCCCAGACAGACGCTGAGCAGTGTTTGAGTGCAGGTTCGACAGTGACGGAGGTTTCACAATGCAGAGCCATGAATAAGGCTTGTGGTTGGGTTCGTGACATCAAAGTTCCTACCAAGCGCCGGCTGCCCTTGGAGCTGCCAATTCTCATGACTCGATTGTGAATCCTGCAGTGTTCGGTGTGGTTTTTTTCCCCTTCTGTCTCTGACTCCCAGGCTTGGGGGATTCCCGCTCTTGTTACAGCTTGCTGTTCTTGTGTTTATGGGCAGAAGCTTGAAAACGTGAACAGCAACAGCACGAACCAGAAGGTAGATAAAAAGGAATGCTTTTTTTGGTGAACATCTCCTTACTGTGGCTCTGGAGCCTGACTCACGACCTGAGTGCGTGGGAGTAGCGACACTCTTGGGTTTTAGTGATGCCTGAATTGTTGCGGGCCGGTTAGCAGTGGCCCTAAGTTAGACTTGGTGATAACATTTTGTACCTTTTAGCTGTACTTTCCCGAGGCAGAAAGTGGTGAGCTGATGGTGGGGAGGTGGCCTAAGGGGAGATTAAGACCCTTTGTGAGAGAGCTCGCTCCTGGGGGTCTTTGTTGGCTCTGAGTTCATTCTTTACGCTCCTGGAAGGCATGGCAAAGCAGCATGCTGCCGCCCTGCCTGGCATATGGGCAGACAGCTTCCCGCTGGACAGGCCTGCAGCCCCGTGTCAGGATAGATCACGGGAAGTAGCAGCCAGAAATTCACAGCTCGGCATTAAAAACGGACTCTGTTTCAGTCTTTTCTTAGTTACCGGCTGTAACCTGCTCCAGATTAGCTCCTCCGTGCTGTCTGTTAGGCACTGCTCAGGCAGGCCCAACAGCTGGTGCAGTTTTCCTGCGGACGGGCCAGCGTGACTCACCCATTCCACCCTACCTGACCGCCCAGGTCCTGGCTCTTCCAATTGTCTTGGCTACAGAAGTGGGTTCATTTTGCGTAACAGCTGACGCAACTGTTCAAAGAGGTAGAGGTGCCTGGCTTCACCTGAGCTCGCAGTCATGCTCAGACCAGCCGCGGGGCTGCAGCAAGCACCAAGCATGCCTGAGCCCAGCCTGCTAACTAGGGCAGTGTTACATGTGAGTGCTTTCTACCTGGGCTGGATCATGGTGCTTGGAAGCCCATCTGGGTGATCTTAACTTCATTTCCTATTTTAATAAACACCATTCTGGTAATTCACTGGGGTTTTAGGGCTCGGTCTGTACAAAATGGCATTTAAGTATTGGCAGCAAGCACGTAGGAGATGTTCCACATGTGAATTTCTTTGCATTGCTAAGTCTCTAGACCTTATCAGGCCTGCAGGCCTTTCATCTTCTGCTCTGAGCAGGGGACTGTTGAAACAGGTGCCCAAGCAGGCGAGGTAAAGGATGCTGACTCCATTTGGCTACAGGAAGGGAGTCTAGAGCACACATCCTTGGGACTTACTCTCCTGCAGCCTGGTCAGTGCCGTTCCTAACCTGACAAATGGTCTTCCTGGTCCGGGATCTTGCTTCCAGGAGCATCCAGTTCCTGATGCTTCACAGGGAAGCATGAGAAATCCTGCAACGTGGGAATAACAGGTTGCTTGGACTTTGTCCCCTTCCCATCCATCCTCCCTGAACTACAGGCCAGCTTGCAGAGAAGGGACCTGCGGTGTCAGAGCAGAGGCTGTGAGGATGTTACGGTCCCAGCATGTGCTTTGAGCAGCCGGTGATAGGAGAGTGCTGCGCTGCCAGTCACAGCCATCCTTCTGGTGCCTGGCCCTATGTACTTACCTGAGCCTGGAGGACAGATAACCTGTCATCACCTTTCTAGGGTTTGGAGTTACTTCATGAAGGCAGCCCGGGGCGGGGTTTGCATATGATTTATGTGACTTGGAAGTATCCCCTGCGGAGCGAGGTATGCTTGAGGAGCTGCAGCCACTGAGGTTAGGCCCCGGTAGGGTAACAGCCTTCTGCCTCACCAAGCCAGCAGAATCTGCTGACGTCCTTCCTAGCAGAATTGGCACCTGATAGTAAAGTGGGGTGCAGCAGAGTCACCCCGGGGCTGAGCGTGTGGAGCTGAGGTTCTCCATCATGTCAGACTCCCAGCTTGCGGTGCAGAGAGGAGGAGGAACATGCGTATAGGCAGAGACATCAGCGTTAACACTGCTTATCTGCAAAGGCTTTTAAATGCCATTCAATCAGGCTCTTGCCATATGCCTCCGGCAGACCTTTAACCTGCAGCTTGCCTTGCTTCTCCTTCTCCAGGATGTCGCCACCTGCCCCTGTGCTCCCCACCCCGGGCTGCCCAGCAGTCTGGGTCTTCACCTTCTTGCCATTCTTGTGCCCGTTCTCATACCTGGTGGCATTGGTATCTCCCAGGCTTCTCCTCTTCCTTGTTCAGCCACTGTTTCACCCTGTTTTTCCTCCTCCCCTTTACTTCCGGGCTAAGAGGACCGAAATTGTCCCCTCCAGCTGAAAGGTGTTTGGCGGGTAGTTTAGAAGGGATGGGAGAGGAGTGTGTCTGCCTAGCCTGCCTCAGGAGTGTTACCCGGATGTTTTCACCTGATCAAGAGGATTTGCTGAGCGGGTGCGAAGCCAACCTCCTTTGTACAATCTCCCCTTCGATCTTGGATGCCCTCAGACTTGCCGCCACTCCAGCCCGCAGGCTCCGGCTGAAGTGCACTTGGACTCACCTGCCTTTTTAATCTCCCCTCTCTCTGGCTTGCAGCCTATGCGGAGAAGATGCATTTGCATTGCTGGGCTGTCGCGCTGGCCGGAAGAGCATGAATATTAAACTATGTTTATAAATGCAGTGACACCACCTGGCAGCGTGTTTAACCTTTCTCTCCCGAGCTGTGCACTGCCTGGCAAGGATTCTGCATCCCTGGCTTGCTGACAGGCCGCATCTCCCAGCCTTCGGCAGTGGCGTCATGGTTCTCTGCATCAGCGTCTCTTTGTCAGGGGTGCTGTCAGCTCCCTTTGGAGCCGAGGTGTGAAGCTGCCAGCCTTTCCCTCCTAACTGTGAAGTATTGCTTGTATCTGCTTGGAGATGACAATAGTGGCTGAAGGTTGAGCCTTTGGGAAGAAAGCTATCATTTTCTCTCCTGCACAATAACCCCTTACGTACAAAATTTAATAAAGGCCCCTTGGTCTAGCCATGTCATTATTTTCCGAGCACTTCAAAGGAACCCTTTGAACCTTTTTTGCGTGTCACTTGGTCAGACCCATGACTATTTGCATATGTATAGCTAGGTCTCCAGAGGAGGTTGTCTTTTCACTGAAGTGTCAGGCAGAAACTTCTTCTGTTGCAGTCCTCATTTTAAGACCATTAATGCATTGAAATGAAGACAACGCAGTTTTGCTCTGTATCAAATATCCAGGAGAAAATCATGGTCTGTAGTCTTTTGCAGAGCCAGGGAACCATTGCGCTTTTGGATTTGGTTAAAAGAGACCATTCCAGGAAAAGAATGTCAAGTAATTGCTATAATGATAGTCTTGGGTAGCCAGGATGATGCCTCCAGGGCTCCAGTCTGTTAACAGCTAGAAGTGGACGCCCACAGCTTAATGCAGGGGCTCATGGTTAATAACTGCATAAAGGTTGCATTCACTTTTCTTGGTATGAAGTTGAATTAAACCTCTAGCACTGAAAGGTTTTTCTGTATGTAGGAACAGCTGAGTAATTCCGCAGCCTTCTTGTCTTTGAGTTTTTCTTACAAAAGAATGTTAAAAAGTGAATCAAGGCTTCTTGCTTATAAATAATAACCCAGGGCATCATACGTGTGCAAGCGCCGGGCGTGGAACTGCTCACATTGTGGAAGGTGACCTCTGCATGGGAAAGCATTTAATTTATCATCTTGTTTGCCGTTAGCCTCCTTCGCTACAGTCTGCAACAGAGGAGTGACGTGCAATGCTCTTTGTGACCAGACATCCTCCAGCCCTGGCTAGCTTTCCTTCAGCATGTTTTACATAAACTGGCCTCCAGTTTCCAGCACACAATCCATGCTTTCTCCTTGCTCTCTGTCTCCAGTGCCTCCCTTCAGTACTTCTTGCAGCACTGGATCTCTGGGCAGAGTGCAGGGTTTGGGGCACCCAGCTGAGCTAGTGTCTGAAAAGGAAGATGCTCTTACCCGTGCCAGAAGCTCCCAAACTCTTGTAGCCTGAACCGCCTCTCAGGAGCAAGTGTCTCATGGATCCACCTTTCTTATCTGCAGCTGTGCTGACGACCTCCATGCCCCACGGCAGTGATAATGGACGTCTCCTGCAGAGAGAAGCTAGTTGCATCTGCTCAGGCAAGCATTCTGCTAGCCACCTGGGAGCATTTTGGGGGTCAATGCACCCCAGTTCACAAAACACCGACCCAAGCCCTTCCCTTCAACACTGAACCCTGGTCCACAATCCACTTGAGCAAGGGCAAAGTCTATGACACACATAGTGGGAAACAACTCGCTTGCAAGCATCCCCAGAGCTACTTTAATGCCAAGCTACCTGCCTCCACTTTGGTTAATTTGGGATTAGTCCAAATGCCAAGGGGTCATTAGGACGAATGCTGCCATACATAACCACTTTGTGGGCCACTTATGGGTACATAAGGACAAGGTGGCACTTTACAAAATGCGGAAGATTTGGTCTCCAACCCAGCGAGCCATCTTCCAACTCGGGAATGCAGCATGCGTCACGTCAGGACAGATGCTTGGTTGCATAGTGTTAAAAGGTATCCAGTCCTTTGGGATTAACCAGAAAGATGGGCAGAGTCCAGAACATGGGTAGGACGTGACACGAGGTAAGAAGGCAGAGGCTGGTGCATGCTTTGGGGAGCACAGGGCCAGGAAGAAGTGGGGTTTGCTCCTTTCGTTGTCAAGGATAAGGTCTTCCCAAGACTGAGCCAGTGCAGCGCGGCTTTTCGTAGGTCCTGACAAGGGCTTTTCTCGCCTTGATTGATTAAAGGTGAGGACGGTCAGATACGGAGAAGCCCTTGGGATTCCATACATGATTTTCCTTCTCGCACTGATTGCATTCAGAAAGGGGGGCCGGGTCACAGGCTGGAGCCACCTGCGGTGCAATTGTGCCACTTGGATCCAGTTGAGTGAACTGGGCCAGTGGCAAGAGGCCTGCTGTGCTTGCTACAGGTGGGGGAAGAGGACGATATTAAGAAACTTTCAGGAACCCTCCCTTCCCGCAGGCTGCAGTGCGCTTGCTTGCACAACTGCAGACGTGAGCTCCGGCTGCCAGCTCTGGGCGGGCAGGGACGATTCCAGGTCCTGTTGTCCGCAACACCCAGAAACACGCGGATGTGGCTAGCGAGAGCATAGCTATAGCCAAATGCACGTGCTGCCCTGAGCCGTGGTGTAAGATTTCACGCTGCAAATATTTACATTTTAATAAATGAGCTTCATTGCCGAGTAAAACACCCTGGAAGTGGTGCAAGAGGTAGGCTGACAGACGCCGGCGCTCTCCAGTTTTTGCTCTGGTTAGTGAAACGTGGAGGATGCCGGACCTGCGGCGTGCTGGCACTTTGACAGAGTGCTTGGAGGAGGTGGATGAATAAATTCTGAATTAAAAGGCGCACTTGAACAAGGAGGCTAAAGGCTTCTGAGGTCAGAACGTCACTGGGGCAAGTGTTGTGTTGTATTCCCTGCGGGATTAGCATCCTAGAGGGAAGCAGGAAGTGAGACTCTGAAAAGCAATGCGATGATGTCCTCAGCGAGCGCATTTGGAGATGGGAACGGGATAGGGAGTGTGTTTTCTCCTGGACCCCTGGTTGCAGCCTAGTCAGGATCTGTGCCACCAGGAATTACACACCCCGTAGTGTCTAGTGACTGGACTAAAACCCTCCGAATTCCACTTGGCATGTGCCTGCCTTGCACACCCAAATTCACCGCCTTGTGGGTATTTCGAATCGAAGCCTGCCGGGGCTCAGGCCAAAGGGGAGAATTGAGGGTGTAGGGCTACAACGGAGTAGGACTGATAGCAGCACGAGCTAAAGCGGAGCCTGAAGGTGCCGTGCATCTCCTCTGGTCTCTGAAGGGGGAGGCGCTGCTGAGTGGCCGTGATGAATGTAACTCCTCAGAAATGATGAATTAATGAATGTGCTGCTGAATCCTGCAGGGCTTCCCAAATGGGTAAGATTAGTAAGTTGCTAGTTCTTAATGTCAGGAGAGATGTATGGAATATATAATCAAACACAGAAACTGACAGTTTTTCCTAAGCGCGATTGCATGCCTGGAAGAAATCCAGCTCAATATTAGCCTTGGCAATATCATTTATTTAAAATCATTATTATAAAATACACAGAATGTGCAAATAATCTGTTACAAGAAAAGTTGGAATGGAGAATCAGACTCCCGTGATTTACAAAAAGTCTGAATCATGGTTGGTTTTGCAGCCTTAGTTTGACCCCTCTATGCTGCAGTAGAGGGTCATGATTGTTCTCGTAGAGGACCCGGACCCGCTTGGGGCACAGGATGGGTAGTGCATTGATGACTTTTTAATCTGAGCATTTCCTAACTCTGTTGGGAACTTCCTTATTGGGAATACCTGGTCGGTCTAATGCTGGGCAAAATGCTCTGAGTAGGTGCAGCTCCTGCCTGCTGCTTCAGGTGGTCTCCGTCCCAACTCAGATCTGCTTTTCCTAGTAAAGCGCCAATTGATTCTTTTGTTAATTGGTTGCTGCTGTAGTTGTGCGCTGCCAGATGCCTTTCCCAGCGTATAGATCTCAGTCCATTTTTTGAACTGGCCAAGGGAA
>NW_005842914.1:494843-495833 GCF_000455745.1 Alligator sinensis
CGTAGCCACAGGATTGGGAGGCAAACGTGATGGAGCTGAGTAGGAACGGAGAAAGGACTGGAGTCTTTGGGAATGTGAACACCCCAGCCTGGAAGGGGTGTCAGTCCTGGTGCTGCTTCTGTGCATAGCCAATTGCCAATTAAAAATAAAAGAAGAAACTTCCCAGAGGAGCAGGTTTATTCTGTAATTGCCCTTCAGGAGTCCTTGCACCATTTTTTGAGGCACGTGGGACCAGCCACTGTTAAAAGTAGGATACAAGACTAGAGCGGGATGCTGTTCTGATCTTAGAATAGCAATTCACACTTTCAGATGAAAGTCTCAACCTTGTTTCCTGTGACCAACTTGCCTACATCTATCTTCATGTTGAATGGTCACCACCTAGTCCTGAAACACCACCTGTGTCCATGTTGCACCTAGAACTGTCTGAGTAGTAAAGAAACTCGTGTGGGCCTTGCTTGGCTTTCAGACATCCCTTAAACATGCTGAGAGGGGTTGGGCAAGTAGCCGGAAGCCTTTTAAGTAGTCAGGTTTTGAGCCCGACCTGGTATGAAGCCATCCCCCTGGAATTCGAAGATGCTCCTCTGCACAGTACTAATAACGCCATCAATGCAGAAGCTGTTGTGAAAAGGTATTGTGCTCCTCCTGGCTTCACAGTAGCATCGAGCCCATTGCTGCCAACAATTGCTCCAATGCCGTCTCCTCTGAATACGAGGACGCAACAGGGAAGCTCATCTTGGCTCTGAGCGGCGTGGGGCAGAGGACTTGATGTTTTGCAAGGGCGAGGGGAGGGAGTTAGCTGGGGAAATGCCAATCCCTGCTCTTGAGAAGATACAACCAGTCACCATAGGCAAATGATGTGGAAGAACTACACAGTCCGGTGGGTGGCGAATTGGCTAGAGGGTCGCACCCTCTAGCCAATTCGTGGGGGATGGGTCGGTATCGACCTGGAAGGGGGGGGGCAGTGGGGGCCCACAGGGGTCGGCCTTTGGC
>NW_005842914.1:496591-521294 GCF_000455745.1 Alligator sinensis
CTGCCTATGCAGGGGGTCGGACTCGATGATCTATTGAGGTCCCTTCCGACCCTAACATCTATGAATAAACTCTTTTAAAGGCAAATGAATTGCATTCAGGATCCAGTTTACATGAATGTGTCCTATAAGCAACTGCCTGACTGGACTCGGGAGTCGGCCACCATGGTGCCGCTGTCTGCTTTACGTCACCCTTTATAGGCAGCGACATTGAGGGGTCACAGCAGGATGCCCTCCCTGGATTCCTCGTTACACGTGCTGCTTCAGGAAGAAGCACTGCTCTGTTAACAATGTGGAGGATGGAATAAACTTGAAGACTGCCCTGGCGAGCCCCTGCTAAAACGCACAGCTCTGCAGAAACAGAGGGCACTGTTGAGCTTCTCTTCAAATGAGGCTGCCTCTGCAATTGCTATTGCAGCGGTGTCTGCAAAGTACCACCCGTGGCTGGCCGGGTGTATGATAATCTCGTCCCTGTCCTGGAGGGAAAGGAAAAGCAAATGCAGCGTGGTGGGGAGAGACGCGTTGTGGCTGTGAAGTGGCCCGCTAGCAGTCCTGTGAGAAGCGTGGTCTTTTCAAATATATATTGGATGTCATGGAAGGCGCTGACCTTTCCGGGTTAAAAGGAAGAGACTGAGCCAGTCTTAACAGCCTGGGGTGCTGGATAGCGAGCGGGCAAGAAAAGAGGAATTCATCCTGACCACGTGAGCCAGTCTCCCAACGGCTGACTTGTGGAGATGCTGTTACCCAGATGACATTAATAACTGAGCACCTTGAGAGGAAGGGGTGCTAATGCGCTCGACTCCCCATTCTGTCTGGGGGAAGATTCACTGTATTGGGGTTAATTAAGTTCTTGTTGGGGGCCGGGGAGCACTTCAGTCGTGCGTGCATGACTCGGAAATGCAGTGAGGTGAGGGGGGACTCCTGCCAGGTCTGGACTAGGAGACATGCTCCTGTCCCTGCAGCAGTGCAGACACCTCCCAGCATCCCAGTGATAGCGGACAGAACTGAGCAAGGCGGCTGAGAGGGGACGGGATGTTTGTGCTGGATGAGCAGAGGGAGCCCGGTCTGCGAAAGGAGAAGCAGTTTAACCCTGGCCCCGAGTGCATGCCGCCCTAGAGGGCTTTAGCCTGGCTACCGGGCCTTCACTACACCTTGCGCTTGGTGCAGGTTTATACTTGCCTGTGCTATTCTGGTGGGAATTGGCCTAGATTGGGACCAGGAATTGCAGCTTGTTCTTGGAGACCAAGGTAACTTCCCCTTCCTTGGGGAAGAGGAAGGGTTAAAGGTAGCGAGGCTGCAAACCTTCCTCAGCGTGGGCCAGAAAGACGTGTGCGTGCAGTTGGTGCACCGAATCGAGAACTGGTACTGCAGCATGTTTGCAGAACTTTGCCCTGCTGCTCGCTGTCGTTATCGTATCCCCCATCTCCCTGACCGTGCTTGTCCTGTCGGACCACACCGTCACAAGACATTTTGCTCCGTGCGGTTATTTCTGTGGCGCGTATCATCACTGCAGCACCCAGCCCCGCTCCTGGGGAGGGGCTGAAAGCACAGATACTTCTTGACATCTGAAACAACCAGACTGAGAACGCGGGGTTTGGTTCTCCTGACTGAAAGTCTAGCTTTCCCGGGCACCCCTTTCTCAATCACAGTGCATCAGGATGCCTAGATCCCCCTGGCTGGGTAATACAGTTGCTGTATACGCACGAGGACCACTGCCGTGGTATATCGTACTGGCTGTGAAAGTTTCAGCTGACTCCATCTCCTTACCGCGCTCTCGTCGTGCGCGCTGTGCTTCGGCTTGCTCGCCAGTCCTGGGCTGCCGACATGGTTAGAGTTGTCCTGAGGACACTTGTTTGCAGTAATGAAACCCTTGGAGTTTGTAAGTGTGTGAGATGCTCCAGTCAGTCTCCTTACGCTGCCACCCCTAGGGTCGGGGTGAGGGTGGAAAGGCCGCTCAAGGAGGTGCCAGGTGGGTTCTCTGACTTGTGTGTCTTCCCGATGGCGCGCTGCTGTCTTTAAGGCTCTTACCAGATAAGTCATCTGTTTGTGCTTCTAATCCACTTAGACCCATCTCTGGACTCTGCTCATCTCTGAAAGCTCCCGGGCCTCTCCTGGGCACAGAGCAAACGAACCAGTCGACTAACCTTGTACCCGAGTGGAAGGGGCAGGGAATGACCTGGCTGCCTCCAGCACTGCCGAGCTGAATTACACCGTTTGTCAGGCCTCTTCCGAGACGTGTTTTTCCTCCTCCTTCAAATCATTTTCTTCCCTTTCCCCATCATGTCCAGTACTGACGCTATGCCTGTGTGGGCAGGGGAGGACCAAAGGCAAGCAGGTACCATTCCTGAAAGGTCACACACAAGCAAAAAGAAGGTACATCCCCTCCACGCACACAGAAATGAACTGCTGCGTCTCATCTCCACAGCCACGCCGAGGCTGATGTGATGTGTGGGGCTCTTGCAAGAGTTGAGCATGAGCCGCCAGCAGTGGCAGTGTGTTGCTTTTCAGCCTCGTCTTTGCATAAATGACACAGGAAACAGATGCCCAGCTATAAAGCCCCAGTCTTTCCATGGTTGTAGTAAAGGTGACTGAACAGGCAGCATCCGGCTCTCGAGAGAGCAGGCATTTTCTGTTCGAGCAGCAGCTCTGGCATGCTACGTAACCCCAGATCCAGCTGAAAGAAAAACGAGCTGAGGCCCTCCCTTGCCGCACAGATGATGATAGACCTGGGCAAAAAAATCGTGCTCACAATAACCTCCCATTGTTGGTGTCCTCCGGCAACCCTGGACAAGCCTGATGCCACGTCTCTGGGTCTCTAGCATCTCATTCTGCTTCACTTTCTGGCTTCCATGGGGGCTAATATAGTTTCAGCCCAACAACATCCTCAAGGGAGAAACGAAGAATACCTCCTGCCCCTTGGAATAAGTCTCAGAGGGTCAGCTCAAAGATGGATCCTGTTGTGCACACAGGGAATCGGACAGTCCCGGCCCCAGGGTTAATCACCTTAGCATAAGAGGAGTCGCCTCGCAAACCAGCCTGAGCGGGCAAGCAGAGGACCTGGGAATGGGGCTGGCTGGTTTGGTCTGGGCAGCAGCTCACCGACTCTTGGTTTTGCATAGAAACTCCATCAGCCTAACTTGATGCTTACACTTCCTTTTGACCGCATCTACTGACAAGACTCCATCCCCCCTCGAGGAAGTCGGTGCGTGCACCAGACTAATGCAAGACCTTCCACCTGCACTTACTGTTGGCACCTGCTGGGGCCTGGATCAGGCGGGGAGGTCCCTGGCCCCATGCAGAGTCCCCCTCAAAGGGGTCATGTAGGCACCAGGCTTACCTGCTAGGATAGGGACTCAGTACCTGGTGGATACGCAGGGAAGGTGGGAGGTCAGATGGATAATTTAGCTGTAACGCAGATGTATCAAGCACAACCGAGAGCTCAGCAGCTGCCCATGCAGCTCAAACTGCTGGTGTTTCTTGACCGGGAAGCCTTCACGTTCTTTGAACGTAGGTTTTGCCTGACATACACAGGCAGCCGTTCTGGTTCAGCTTTGGGAGATGCTGATGAAGACCTAAACATCGTTGTTTCCCACATTGGGCAAGGGTTTGCCTGGATCCTGGGTGGTGCTCGTACCCGGTTGTCACTGTTCTCTTCACTGTTTTTTACGACCGGGTTAAGGGTAGAAACCAGGCTGCTTGCAGACGCCAAATGTACAGATGCAGTGTTGTTTACTGTCCTCAAGCAGCACGCCAGGCCGGGGGTGATAATCCTGTTACCTCCCGTGGAGTGCTAAACACAGACCGAAAACTCACAAACAACTTCTCCATTGCCACGTGTAATCCTGCCCTCCGGATGGGGAGGGCTCCAGCCCCCAACAAGACTGCCTTACAGTTTGTCACATGGCAATTGCTAGCTGTGCTCAGATGATTTATCCCAGCGTTTTAGTCATTTTAAACATTGCCTGTTGTTGCTTAGATCGTGTGCATTTTAAATTCTTTACATGCTTTTCCGAGCTGAGAGTCATCACCTACAGTGAGGAACATTATTGCAGTGGGAATATAAATGCTGGGAGCCTTGTGTCTTGCACATCTCATCACCACGTTGGGGTCCATAAGTCAGCTCGGAGCCTGCTTCTTTCTCATGCCTTGTGTATACAACACGCCTGGAAGTCTCTTGCTGATGCTTAAATCCCTGCTAATATTTAACTTATCAGTCCAGCATCCAAGGCTCAGTTTCAGTGGAAAGACACATGGTTGCTTCTGAACCTAGACAGAAGTAGGATGGGAAAGCGGGATTTCAACTCCACCCTCTGTTTGAATAGTGCACGGTACCCTGACTTGTAATGGGATGCTCAGATGTGATGTCAGACTCTTGGAATAATATTTCAGTCTTTACAGCAAAGTGATAAAAAGAAGCATTATCCCTGGTGAGATTTCTGTTGCAAATCTCAATGCGCCCGTGACCTATGGAGTTTTTACCAATATCTGCCTTATTTGCTAAGAAAGATGCATCCCTGACGAAGCATCTCTAATTTTGTCGGTTCCCAGCATACAGGATGCAGTGCCAGATTATATTAATCCTGGGTTAATTAATTGAGAGTTCTATTATCCATATGTTAAATGTGGATGCTTTAAGAGCCATGGCTTGTAATTAATCAGTACATTTGTTGGGTTTTTTTAACGATTGTTTGTCATATTGGCTGAGCATACTGAGATACCTCTAGCAGCTGTCCAGGCAACATCTTTATTAAAGTAAATCCATTATCTTCAGGGCCTTGTTTCATGCATTGTGCAGGTTATTAAATTAGCATGAGGGAGAAGTGCTGGGTTTGCTTTCTAGGTGAATGTGTGGCGAGGACTAAAGCTGGGTATGGCACGCTGTAAGCTCAGGAAGCTCTACCTTGCTGGCATCCTGTTTCACCTAATGTGGTCAGACTGACTCGCTTCTGCACGGCAAAATGATTTGCTTTTCTGCACCATTGGTGGTTAGCTTAAGGAGAAATACTCGTGGCTGGGCAGGCAGTGCACACTTCTTGAGTTAAATAAAGCTTGCAGAGCAACAGCCCTTGCTCATTTCTGCGTGTTCATGTTTCTGGCAAGGCTTGAAATGAACTCAGAGTGCACTGGAGCTTGCTTGTGTCTATCCAGGGTAGTACCGGCTGTAGGTTTTACACCAAAGAATTTGCCGGTAGGATTTATCTTTTGCCGTTTCATTGCATTGCAAGGAAAGGATGGCTGGGAGCCATTCTCCATTTGACAGGAGACTTTGGAAGAAATATCACTGGGTCAGGCTAGATGGTCAGAGGAGATTATATACTTTCCCCTGGGTTGTTACTCAACTGATCCAAACGCCAGGATGCTTTCAGAAGTGCATCTGGGCTAGACCTAATTTATCCACTGTAGTATTTCTGGAAGTGCCGTTCCTGAGCAAGAGTATAGGAGAAAATAAAGCCTTTGAGCTGTGGAGAAAGTCTACTCCGTTTCTTTTAAAATTAAAACCGAATCACCTGCAGTTAAATGTCGTGCATCTCCAGAGCGCCGGACTGAAGTTGTTTAAGAGCGGACCCGCTACGTTTGGTTTATACGGGCTTCACTTCTGCCCTGGAGCCGCCCCTTTTCTTCCCAGTCTCCACTAATTTCCTAATCACTTCTGTAGCCCAAATGCTGGTTCACGGTAGGGGTCAAAGCTAGCATGGGGCTGCCACTAGCAAAGGGCGCGGGGATTTCTCCTCTCCAGATGGAAAATGAGAAAGCCTTCCAGGGGGCAAACCGACTTCGTTTGCATCATGCTGCTCACGAATGCCTGAATTCTGGGGGATTGGGGATGTACGTTGTAGCCGTGCTGGTCTAAGAAGTACAGACAAAGAAAACTCTTGGGTTAGAGGCGACATCTTTTCTTAGACCAACCGGGATACCAGGGGACATTTAACACAAGTGGTTAAAACAGCAGTCGGGGGTGAAAGAAAAGGGTGGAATGGAGCCGAACCGCAGTTGCGTGCCCTTCCTCCCCCAGCTTTGTGACAGCGGAGGGAGAGGAGAGGCTGGGTGGAGATGTTATCGCACGAGGCCGTTTCCCTTGTAAAACCCTCTCTGGTGCAGACGGTAAAGGCTGTGTACTGAGAACGGGAGGCGCTGCTGCACGAGGAGCCCTGTGCGACGCCGCTGCGGCCAGCAGAACCCGGCCGGGGGGTGCCGGACTGGCCTCGCTGCCCCCGCGTGCAAGAGTCAGAGGGAGAACGAAAGCGCCCTTTGCCTCACTTTCACTGTGGGAACCGGAGCAAAAGCCTGCTCAGCGGTGACGGAGCATTAAATGGCAGGAAATACAGATGCATTGTGTATTGTCTGCCGAATCCTGCTGGGATAGATGCAGACGGTTCAAAGACAGGCCCTGCTTTCTGCTCCCTGGTCGGCCTCTTCCCCAGAGCCGGTTTGGATAGGCCAGGCCCTTTTCTGCTCCGTACCTGGGGTGGGCGAACCTCGCCAGCACCTGGGTTTGGTGAGCCGGGCCAGGCCTCGGCTGCCAGGGACCCGGGATCCAGCCGTATTGGTCTAGAGGCGAAAGGAAGCCGAGCTCGTGGTGGAGGGAATACCTTTTATTAGACCAGCTAGATGTTTGCAAAAAAAAACCCCATGTCTTTAACTGCAAGCTTTCTGCCTAGGAGCACTTTTACAACTTTTTTCTCCTAGGCCTGAGGAAGGGTGCTTCTGCCACAAGCTAAGATACCCCCTCCCTCTGCCACGAGCTCTGGTTCCTGGGGAGCCCAGGGCCACGTCTCATCCAGGGGGCAGCCACGTGCGTGCTCTCGAGCAAAGCTCCGCTTCCCTGCCCGGCTCTTGTTGCGGGAACATCTCGGCTGGCCACCCGAGCCGGCGTCCCTGCCCCGCTCCCGACATGGTCCGACCTGCCGCGGTGCGTTGCTGCAGGGGAGGGTTTGGGTCCCTCCCGCGGGGAGCGAGGCCGGGCCGAGGAGCGGTGCTAGCGCTCTGCGGTTGCAGCCAAGGAGCGAGTGGGAGAAGCGGCGGCAGCGGGAGGCGGGGAGCCGGGCGCCGGCCGGAGCCGAGCCGAGCGGAGCCGAGCGGAGCAAAGCGCCCCATGCCGCCGGCCCGCGCAGGATGATCCCCTACTTCTCGGACAACGCCGTCATCTCGCAGAACGCCATCAACCAGCTGTGAGTGCCCCCCTCCCCGCCCGCCTCGCCTCGCCTCTCCCCGCCGGCTGCGGGGCAGGTGTTTGCACGCCCAGTGCGCGTGGCAGAGCGGCCCCTCCTCGCTCTGCGCGTAACTTTGCCGGCGCAGGGTGGTCGGACAGGTGTGCGGGTGCCTCCTGGCGCGCCGGTGGGAGAACCGGAGCCAGGTCTGATTCGGCAGCGGGGTTGCCAGGCCGTTTCCTCGATTGACCTGTCGCTGCGCTGGCTGGAAGGAGGTTGCTCCCCCAGTTACCGTGCGGGCGGCGCAGTGACTGTCTTGGAGTCCAGGCAGGTCTGAGCCAGGAGCCCGGCCACAAATCCGGGTTCACCCCGGTGACTTGGGTCAGGTATAGAGGGTCCCGGGGTCGGTGCCCAGCGGGCCCCGAGGCGGGTCGCGCCAGCCCTGGGAGTCTGTGCAGCTGCAGCTACTCTGGCAGGTCCGCCCTTCCCGGGGCTGGGAGATAACTCGGTTATCGGAGGGACTCGCACAGCCGGTGTAGCTAGAAGTGCAGATTGCCAGGAGCGAGACGATCCTCTGGGGCCCGGCTCTGGATTTGCGTGTTTACACTGGGGGAGTGCGCTGACTTGCATGATTTCTTTGCCGACCGGGAATCTCTGAGATGCGTGACACCCTTGCGCGACAGCCTGCAGAGTCGTGCGTCCAGGTGTTGTGACTGTGCACCGAAACACCGGTTGCCCGGCAAGGGCGTCAGCCGTCCAGATGCCGTCGGTCACTTTTGTTGGAGTGCATTTGTCGGTAGATGCGGCGAGCTAATCAGCGCGGGCTTTCAGGGATCAGCAGAAAATATCCCCCTGTTGACATTTTGTCAGCCATCGAGTCAGCTGGTCTGGGCCTCCCACATCTCAGATGCACAAGGATTAAAATCAACCTTTAGAGAGCCTTGGTTACCCGAACGCCAGCGTGCAAGCACTGTCTTGATGCAGGGCCTGCTCGTCCCTCCATCCAACTCTGTTACTAGCATTGCTTTTTGTGCAGGATCGGAAGTTGAATTCAGTGCGAAACTTCACGGCGGCTATGGGGATGGTCAGGATAAGCAAGGCAGGCAGCAGAGGCGCGAAGTTTTACCTGTAGTTGTAATAACCCCCGGGTGCTTCCCTCGCTCTTTGCACGAGGGTGTTAATCCTCGAGGTGTAGGTATCTCCTTCATTGTATTAGTCTGTGACCACAAGTTCTCCCCAGCCCAGGGGAGATAGGGCCGTGCTTAACTTTGGCTGCCAAGTTTCTCTCTCAGTCTGCCTTTTGTGTCTCGGTAGAGAGCGGGGATTGTTTGCTGCTTAGGGACTCTTGGCAGCTTGGCTTCATTCACGCTGCACCGTGGGCGCCAGTTGTGACTTGGGGCAAGATGCTCAGGACCAGATTCTGGTGCCAGGAGATGCGGGGAAGTGCCCGCTGCGGGTTTGAAAGACAGGAGGCACCTGGCCCTGTTAGGCATCTAAGAGTGCAGATGCATGCACCGCAGACTTTAGTCCTCTGACTCAGTTTCCTGTCTTCACACGGGACTGAAAACACTTCCTTTCCCTTGCGTGAATGTACATTTAAACATGCCACCTTGCTGTGGTCATGGGGGGCAGAGAAGAGCCGGACAGAAGTAATCACAGAAGCATTTTACCAAACCTGGAATAGTTAGAAAGGAGAAACCGGAGAGATTTCTCAGCTGAGAGGTGGATAGTGGCTTTTTTATTAATTTAACGGGGCTTGCTCCCTGTTACAAGATGCCGCGTGTTTCGAGCGTGCAGGGAAGAGACTTCGCAGTCTGTGTAGCTACCAGTTCCCAAAACTCTCTTGAGCAAGTCTCCGGCGGGCAGGAGCTGTCGGTAGAGTTCCTCTCCGCAGAGGGTCAGAGCTCGTCGTGACGTGTTTCTGCTGTTGGATAATGCCTGGTATTGCTGCTGCTAGCATCCCTTTTACCATCAGGGCAGCCAGCTTCCTTCTGGGTTTGCAGGGGATGTTACAAGCTATTTATAAAATAGGGCATTTGCTGATTTTTTTTTTCTGTACACCGTGTAATTCAGATTCCTCGTATTGACTCATATCTTCCCGAATGATGCCAGGCTCCACCTTGGACCCCAGCCTGCTCCCTTTATTTTTTTTCTCTTGGCTTCAGTCGATCCCTGAAGGTGTTCTTTTATCTAACTTTTGAGTTTAAGGTCTCGTTTTAATTCCTTGTGTTTGGGTGTGTGTGTCCAGTCAGATACGTGGTTTCTGTGTATTTCTTATCCTGAGCGCTCTTTATTTTTTTCCCCAAAAGAAAGCTTGTGCCCCAGCCCTCGCCACCACTCCTGACCAACGAGTCTGTCCATCCAGTAGTCAGGCAGGTTGTATCTCAGCAAATACAGTGTTTTATTGGAAATCTTTAATTGCTCTGTACCTTTCTAAATATTTGATCAGTGTCTTGAAAATCAATGGCACTTGAGACTTAGAGGAGGTTGGGGGAGGAGGCTGTTGAAGCGCAAGGGATTTTGGTAATATAGCTCCAGGTGCTGCGTTCAGCTCCTCTTCAGTTCATCTTGGGTGCATCTACATGAGATGTTAAATGCACAGTAGACTAAATCTGCTGCACATTAGCACGTCACGGCAAAGGCTGTGCTAATGCACTAATGCGCAGTAGAATTCATCTACTGCACACTAGTGTCCCTAAAAAGGCGTGCGCTGGCGCTACTGTGCAGTTGTGTTGGTGACTGCGCATTCAGTTAGTACCTGTTATTGCTGCATTATTATTATTGCATGCTAAGTACAGCGCATTAATGCACGTGTAGACGTGCCCCTTGGGAGTTAAGGGTTATCTGCCGTTTGTGATCTTTGAAATCCCCAAATAGGGTGCTTGCATCTCTTCCCATTTAACGTTTGTGGGCACTTTTCATTAGGTGACCACGTCAGTATTGTGTTCCTGCATAGCCCTGGGTGCCAGCCCGGCAGGACGGGGCTGCTGTCTAGGCAGAGAACTGCCTGCTGGCGTCCAGTGCCGCGGGCGGGAGGTGATGTCTGCAACTCAACCTGCTTTCCAGGCTGCTGGCTCTGTAGCAACAGAGAAAGACCCTCCTTGTTTCTGCTGCCGTGAAGTTCTGCCCCAGGCTTTTGTGGCTTTGTTTCGCTGATCCCGATATCACAGAGCGTGGGATAGACCCGTCCCTCTGCAGCAGCTCTCCCCTCCCAACCTTTTCTGGTTACCTCAATACATTTGTATAGGTGCTTGCCACAAATGCTTGTAACTGTTGATCATTAACTGTGCCAGGGGTATGTCATCCATTTCTAGCTTTCCGGCTTGGCCTTTTGATTTCCCTGGAGGTGCCGGAGAGAGGCGCCCAACGTGGGGTCAAGACTCAAACGGAGAACCAGAGTTCCCAGGATAACAAAAACTTGGCTAGTTTTTCAAGCGGTAAATACCTGCTTTCGCTAAGCCAAGCTGCCAGCTTCGTACGTGGCAGGGCTGTGGGCCATGTGGGCTACCTCCGGATCTCTTGGGACCTGTCTAGTAAGTGTTTACACACCTGGTTTTCTTGTTGGGGTTGTTGCTGGTGCCTTAAAGGGGAGCGGACCCTTGGGGCCCACTAATACCACAGGGCAGCACTTCCTTGTGCTTGTGCTTTGGAAGCTAGGACTCAAATAGTGTCATTGTAAAACAGCTTCAGGCTCACTTCAACGAAGTGCTGCTTCCCGGGGCCTGCGAGGCCAGAGAGCGTGTAGGATCCTGGCCACAGCCAGCTATAAAATAGTTACGGTCACCCCCACATCTGCCTGGCAAACAGCATTTAAACCAGCCATTCTCAGGCAGTGCCTTGAGATCCTTAGCACTGGTAACTGTACAGACGTTCACAAGATAACCCCAGAGATTTCGGAAAGGAATCCATGGTCAAATTCATCCCCGCCTGTTGTGGTTTTTCTGTGTTCTTTCCAACAGAAAAAGCGCTCCGTTATTTTTTTCCGTAGTCAAAAACCCAAGTGCAAGTTGTCCAGGGGTGCCTGAAGTCTAAAAAGACTGAGACCCGCTGGTTTAAACCGTGTTATCCTGCCCTCGTTCAGCAGCCCCTTTGTCCTGCTGCAGCTGTGGTGTGCAGCGAGTAAGTCCAGGAGTTCAAAGTGAAGCTGGACTCTCCGTCTGCAGCCGGATGGTCTCGCGTAGATCCTGCCAGCCAAGCCCGGTTTCCCCACACCGCGTGTTTAAGGGTGAAGCCTGGGTCTTAACTGTGAACTTTCTTGCCTTTGCCTTTTGTAACATGGCTTAAACTTCTGTTTGTTCAAAGGCGTGTTTAGCTCCCTGCATACATGCATCTGAATGACAGCTTTAATTAATCATGTTGAAACTCAGTGGAAATAGCTGTTTTTGGCATTTAATTGAAGCACTCTGATTCACGTCATGTAGCAGTAAAAAAGTCTTTCAGGAGCGAGAGAAATGTTCATTCCTAAGGGCATAGACCAGTCGCTGACTGATGGGAAGCGGTCTTTTTTTGTTTTAACGTGGTCAGCTTATGAATTCTGTGGCTGAGCACTGTGCCGAGGGTGTTACAGGTGGGAGTACTAGGGTGTAGATCCGGTGTAGGATCTGGAAGATCCTGGGGTGCAGAATTTGACACCATCAGCCGACTGCCTTTGCGGTGCTGTATGTTCATGTGCAGTGTGACGAGCAAAGAGGAGACAGCAGCAAGAGCCCGTTTCTGGGAAGTTTTGTAATGTTCTCTGAATTAGGGGTTGTGAGCGCCCGGCAGCCTTGATGCAAGGACGTGGAGGATGGCTTTCTCTCTCGTGCTAGGGCTACACGCTGCTACTCCCCTGCATTTTTCTACCCAAGTATTTCCTTGGCCCCATCCATCCCTCCTGGAGTTCTCGGGGAAACCTCCCTTGGGTTGTAATAGTTATTAGCGCATTAAGATTTGCTCTTTCTCTTGAAATCCCATTGTTGCATAATAGGCTAAATCCATCAACTGCTGGCCCACAGATCGTTTAATCTCTCTCTACGCAAATAACTTTGTCCTTTGGCTAGCCAGCGTTGAAGTCCTTGGTTTGCGTGGGTGTGCTCTTTGCCGTGGTGGTTTGATAAGAGCCACATCCTCCCATCAGCCCGGGCCCTCTGCTTGTCTTTGATCTCCCCAGTAACTCTTCTCTTTGCCGGCTTTTGTTTGTGCTTGGCTAAAACTCAAGGCTTTCATTAGCTAAGTGCAAATTTAGCACATCTGCCAATCAGTCTCTTCTCCGTTTTGTGGCATGGCTCTTGTGGAGTCACGGAGGCAAGCCTGATGAAGTTCAGCTTCTTCCTTTGATCCGGCATAGCCTCAGAGTGGTCTGGGCAGCGGTCAGGCCCAGCAACATCCTCGGCTCATGTCGCGAACCATCAGTAAGACCAGAGCTTTGAGTTGGTTCGAAGCATCAGCGTTCGGGTGCATTTCACGCTCTGATTGCAGCAGACTCCTTGCAAACTCCTGTTCAGTTCAGAAGCTCTTCCACGTTAAGTGGAAATCCCTCCACATTTCCCTTGTCTTGTTATACTGCAGGATGAAAGAGGGCTATCAGTGTCCTGTTCGCCACACAAAGCCACAGTCTTTTAACATCACAGCTAATTGCTATGGCACCCGTTGTTGCAATAGAAAACTGTATTTCATGGGCAAATGCAGTAGAACGGTGGTTCTCAACCCTGGGGTGCTGCGAGATGTGTGGAAGGGTGCCGCAGGACAAGGGGGGCGAGAAGCACATAAAGCCGGCTCAGGCGTTCCCTGCTTGGGGGCTCTTTGCCCCACATTGCCTAGCTCCTCTGCAATACGTTAGCTTTTGAAATGGGGTGCCCCTGAAGTTATGGAGGGGCGCCTCGGGGCTAAAAAGGTTGAGAGCCGCTGCAGTAGAAAATGAGCTCTCGGAAGAAGAAATCGTTTCCATGCAAATGGCTATTTTCGGCGATCGGCTTTCTGTGAGCCCGTTGGGGTTCTTCGCGTGGCACTTGGTGCTCCCTGACAGCAGGTGGTTTTCGAGTTCAGAACGGCAGAAGCTCTTCTTGCATCATGTCTTGTATTATCCTTCTTCAGTTTGTTAAAGGCATCGGTCGTTTGATCAGAAACCCTTTGCAGGATTCTCAAGAGATGGATGGGACTGGATTAGGTCACTCTGGTTTGCAAAGGAAAATAGAGAAGACGGGATAGATTTGCACTTCACAGGTGCCTGGAGCACAAGCTTTTGTGGGCTCACCTTCATCTCACTTCATCGGATGCTGTGAACGGAAAACTTCACCTGTGCCCTGTTCTAAGGTTTAAGGGGCAAAAAGCAACTGCGCTCCGGGAAATTGCAACAGCAGAATAATGGCTGGGAGAAACTGCTGCTGGCTGTGGCTCCAGGAGCAGTCAGAGATTAAGCTAATCCCTCAGCTGCTTGGGGTAGGTGACGGGAAGGGAAACGGAGTCCTTCATAAAACCAGGTGAGCTACCTGAACGTAGTCATGATACGAGAGCTTTGCCCCGTGGTCGTTTCGCTGGCATGGTGGCTGCTGTGGAAGAGTCTGAAAGCCAAGCTGAAGCCAAACGGGCTGCGTTGGTTCCTCCGTTGTACTTCAAGGCTGAAAGCCAGACTAATAGAAGCCAGTCATTTCTCCTAGTGCCGACAGCAAACAAGAAATCAGGCGCGGGATATGCAAGCTCATGTGCCTTAGCAATGAGAGGGTGACAAATGCAAAATAAGTTTTCTGCTGTGAATTGCCTATTAGCATGTACAGCCTGCGCGTGTGTAGATGCTCCGGAGCATATTGCAGAAATGTCTCTCCAAATGTCAGGGCTGTTGAGCAGGCTGGGCGGCTTGCGTTAGATGGATGGTTCTGGGAAGGGAGGGGGGAGGCTTTCACCTACAATTCCCCAACCGTTGCTAATCCGTGCATAGGCTTCACCTGATTGCAGTAGTGGTGTCTGTAAGTTCCTTTGCTGGTGTATTACAGGCCTGTATAAAATGTGCTGGCCTCAACTCGGGAGAGCAGGTATTTGCTTAGCGGTACACTTTTCCTGCTAGCCGGGGAGACTGGCTCCTCCAGGGCTGCAGCCCACAGCTGCATCGAGCATTACATCGATCCTTCCACTTCTGATGCGGAGCTTGAAATGAGGTGGTGTGGTAAGAATAGTTTTCAAATGCCCTTAACTCGGGTCCTTGCATCGCTCAAATACGAAAAGTACTTAAGCTACCACCGCTGGTAAAATTTAGCACCTGAACTTTTCAGGGCGAAACGCATCTGGAATCTATAAATGTTGGTGTTTTAAGCACTCTCATCACACACGCGCGTTATTTTTAGTGTTTCGCGGCCAAGACCGAGTCAGCTAAACTTTGCCGTTTATTTCGTTCTGCTGAGCTAGAAACTCCTAAAAATGGGCTTCTAATGGGAAGTGCTGACACCTCCGGAAATCGGAGCGTTGCCCCGGGTACCAAACCTGGAAGCTAATTCACAGCCGAGGCAGCATCTCCATGCAAGTGCGGGGGGTTTGCAAAGTGGCTCGCGCTCCTTTCTGCCTCCCAGCTCCGCTGGTGGGTGGGTGGGTGGCTGGGTTTCTTCATTCCTTCTGTTGCAAGTGCGTGGAAATGTGGCTGCTTCGGCGAGTTCGCTCCTCTGTCGTCGCGGCTCTAAGACTCCAGAAAGCGTGGCAGGCGGAGCTGGCTGCAGCTCGGGAGCCGCTCGCGTGTTGGCCCATTGTCCGTTGCAGGAACGGCCTCTGCTTAACGAGCCCTGGAACGCAGCAGCGATGCTAGACGTCCTGCAGTCTGTCGGCTTCTGTTTAAAACGGTGCGTGCTGAGTGATTAATGGAAATTATTTCAGGAATAAAGTACTCTGGGTAAGGTGATCTCTCTTCAGAGCGCCAGGAGAAGATTCAAGTCGCAAGTGATATCGCTTCCAATCAAAACCGGTCCCACGCGCTGGGGGGAGGCGCGGGGAGCAGTGCTGAGATGGCATTTTGAAGCAGACTTTTCCTATACCCTGGCTCCTGAAGCGAGGAGTTAGCTCAGCTGTCTGTGGATCCTAATGCTTGTTTGAGCGCCTTTTGGCACGCGGGCAGCTCTGGAGATGCTGGCAGCCAGGGAAGCATCTTAGGCATGAAGTGGGGGCTTGGAGCAAAGCTGCCGCCTTCCTGTACCGTATCTTCCACCCCGGTGCAGACGCCAGGGGAGAGAGAGCTTGCAAACTTTCCTGGGGGGTATCTATCCTGCCTGAATCGGAGGCTAGCTGTCGAATATGACTTCTGACGCTCACCTAAAAAAGATAGCACCGATACCCGCTTTCCTTGCTGGCTCGGCAGAACTAGCGAGCGCTGTTACCAATCTTATGTGGGTTTTTTGGGGGTTTTGTTTGGGGGGGGGGGGGGGGGGGAAAAAGATTTTCTTTCACCCTGTTCCAACGCACGTCGTCCGGCAGCCTTTCACCAATAGGGACATTATGCTCAAGGAGGCGAAAATGTTAAACTCTTCATCCTGCTGACAAATGACTGGGCTGACTCTGCTAATCCAGAAGAAATCGAATGCGATTTTAATGAGCGCCTGAGAAAATAATTGCACAAGCCGTAATGCTGTCCAGCCAAATGAATCTAGATACATATTTCTGCGGGGAGAGGAGGAGGAGGGACAAACTGCTCTTAAAACATTTGAATGAGTCCCAGTCCAAAATATTTTTGCTCCAGGCTGAAGCAGCAGATTTTTTGACCAGGAAGCGATTGAGATTTTTACTTTTTTTCTTGGTTGATCAAGGCAAACCTTTCTTTGATGTCTTGTCTCTGCTAATTAATTGTCATTCCCAGCCATTGTTTCTAGTCGCATAAAAGTTTGTTCCCCTTCACGGTGAATCTGCTGTTCCATAAAATGAAGTCACCGGCGTGCTTGCCCGGCTGGAGGACCCTCCATGACAACGCAGGGGTGAACAAATCAGTAGCCTGGTTACGGGCTACATCTCCGCAGCATTCAAAGCTCCTTGCAACTCCCAATTTTGAATCAAAAGCGGCTGACAAAGCTCTGGCCGAGGGCTGTGCCCCCTTTAAATCTGTTCACCGGAGACCTTTTTTATGGCCACCGCAAGTTAATACTTGTTACCAATAATGGCCCCGTTGGTAAGCCAGCGGGCTGCGACGCTCCAAAGCCGGGGTCTTTAGGGTTGCCGTTGCAGCCTTTCCCCGGGGGCGGTTGGACCCTGGCTGGGGTACGGGAAAACAGCAGCACTGAGCGCAGCCTGCAAGGTAAAACACTGAACAATGCGTTTCCTGCCACTTTGTGAGCTGAATCCCGAGGCCTCTCGCTACCAGAAAGCAGCAGGCAAACGTAGCCAGGCCCCTGCTTCCCCGCCGCACAAAGGAAAAGCTCGTGCAGGAAGCATTAATGCCTCCGAGCGCACGTGGGCGGACCCTGGTGCGCTGTGACCCTAGGTTTTACCGCTGGGGTCTTTGCAGGCAGTTGGGCTGTGACTTGGGAAACCTGCTCCCTCCTTGCCAGCATCCTGGGGCCTTGGGGCGGCACTGCCGCTGCGGGACACGCGGTCCTACCTATGCTGGCAGCGCTGACAGAGATGGAGGCAGCTCCAGCGCGAGCACCGGTGCAGCCCAGGGGCCGGGCACGCAACTCGGGTGCTCATGTTCCTGACGGAGCTGACCCAGGCAGCTGGCAGCCCTGGCGTGCGAGTCCTGGCTCAGCCTGCCTGTGCCTGGCTTGCTCCCTGACTTGCTGCAAGGCCGTTTTTGTGGCAGGAGGGAGATTGCAGGGATGCTGTGAAATTGAGGTGGGGTTTCGGTCTAGGACTCTGTGGGTGTCCCCGGGCTGGCGCTAAGATGACCCCGTTTCACGGGGGCACGGCCAGTACTGCCTCTAACCCGGACAAATCAGTGTCCCTGTTCTCTTTCCGTCTTTGAAGCGTGGGACATGCTTCGTCTAAATATAGACGGCCCTGGACTTGACTAATATGGACAGGGACAGGGTGTCGACCTCAGTGCATCTCCCTTGACTTCTGTTACAGTCGTATTTAAAGCGGCAGGTCTGTCTTGTTGGAGTATTGCGGGGCTCTGCCGGTCAGACCAAACATGGTTAGGCAAGAATCGGGCACCTCCGTGTGTGTGGGGGGCACTGGCATGCCAAGGTTAGTTGTCAAATGTTTTTAAAGTGCAGTGTATTAGGTGCAGAGGCTGTGGAAACGGGGCATCAGACACTGAGGGAGGCACTCGCTCCTGGTTATAATTTACTCCAACAGTTTTGCATAGGGAAGCAGTGCTTTTAAAGGTTAATGATTAAAAAATACCTCCTGGACTGGCTGCATCCTTCCTGAAAGGGAGAAGGGAAATAGGAAAAGGAGGTTTAATTTTTGAGAAGCAGGCTGCCAGCTGGTTAGTCGTTTCTGATCCCTGATGTGAAAAATGAATTCTGCTAATGGAGTTTTCCCGCGTTGATTAAAATGTTTGAAAACCTCTCTGAAAGCACCTCATATCGTGGTGCTCGGAGAAGAGGAGCCAGCTGGTTTTGGACAGAGCCAGCCATTCGTACCGAGCACGTGGTAATAACAGTCCTTAGAAGCCTTCCCTTGGGCATAACTTTCTTCCTGCTCAGCTAGCCTTGGTTGTGTTTGAGATCCAGAGATGCTTAAACAATTTATAGCACCAGAAGAATGTCCTGGAGGGGTTTAATCTGGGAATGCCGCAACTTGGAGACCTTCGGGGAATGCGCCGTGTAAACCAAGTCCGCCTCTCCTCCTCGCCTGCGGTCTGCGCTGCCCGGCGTTGCACGGCTGCCGTGCGAGGGGAAACGGCGGTGTGGGCTGCTCCGCTTCGCCGGCTACCCCACGTCTAACAGCCGGGCTGAGCTGGAAGCCGTGGGAGTAGCGCTCTTGTGCATCCCCGGCGCCTTTCAGCCCCGAGCTCCTGTCCTTCCCTGCTGCATCTAGATGGTTAGACTGAGGCAGGCCAGGGGACTTCACCGGGGTCGCGCCATCGGTGCTGGGTCCTGGAGCAGCCGGCACTTTGCCACCTGCCCTATTGCTTGCCCGACACGTGCGGTTCAATCGGTGCCGTCTGTGCTGAGCAGTCCTCCTGCCACGTTACGGGAACACGAGACGCAGCCGCCCGCTGCCAGTCCGTCGCAGCCCCCAAAGCGACCTGATGGCACGGGGAGTTCTCTGAAGCCACGCAATGTCTTTCAGGGCATAAGGCGTTGCTGCATGTTTCCCCGAAGCAGCACGTGGAGTTCGGGTTAAACGTAGTACATCTTGCCCAACCACCAGCGGTTTGGGAGGGGGGGGTTGGAGGGAGGAATTGGCTTGCGTTTGCAGCTGGCCTGTGACGCGGGGCTCGCTGCCGGGCAGGAAGCGATGCAGGTGGGGTTGGGAGCGAGGCAGCACGGGGTAGCGTTGCGGGCTGCAAACAGACCCTCCAGGTGCCCCGTGTGGCTGCGGCTCAGCAGCCGGGCACCACTCTAGTGGCTTGCCCTGCTGTGTAAGCCGGCGGGGTGGCAGAGCGGTCCACCTCCTAGCCGGACATGGGGCAGGAGCATCCTGCCGGTCGGCTCGCAGAGGCCGTGCTGCTTTCTCGACTCGGGAGAGTGGCGTATCCTCGTTTGGTTCATTTGCAGGCCAAAGGCATGTGAGGGTAAAGGAGAAACCGCAGAGGCCTTGACATCTGCACCAGCAGATGAATTTGAAAGCGAGTTCAATTCCTTCCTCTGGAGTCTGGCTTTTGAACAAAAAAACCCCCAAAGCACCCCACCAGCCCTCCCCTTTCCTGCATCTGTAACAAATAAATTCCACGTCTGCCTGCGAGGGAGCGCATGCGACAGGAGTCCAGAGGTCGGCCTGCTGCCGAGGAGCCGCTCACGGGGACCGGCGGAGGGAGGGAGGGAAAGCAAGGTGGCTCTGGGGGCTTTCATTTGGCTTCCAGCATCTGTGCCCCTCCTGCCAGAGGCAGGGTTTCTTACACCCCTTTTCAGAACGGTTCCCTTCCCTGCTTTCCACTCGGGTGTCTTTCCTCCCGGCAGTGGCTGCTTGGGTCAGGGGAGAAGGTGGAGCAGGAGTCGAGGCTCCCGCCTGCTCCCATGAACCCAGTTGCTTCTCCTGCCTGCGACTCGCTGTTCATTGAGGCAAGGGGTCTTGCGAGGATCGTGGCCCCTCTGCTCTGGCTGCCAACTCTCCTGATACTCGGAGCGGGGGGGATAAATGTGAAACACCTAAACCCTTCCTGTCTGGAGTGCGCCTGTCCCCAGGAGGGGCTGTTTGTTGGACGGCAGGTGTCTGCACACCTGCCTAGATCGGGCCGTGGTCGGGGGGGGGGGGGCACCCCCAGCCAGAGGCCGGCATCTCTGTGCTGAGCACGGCTAGCCTGTTTATCACAGCCACGCTGCCTCCGGAGAGCCCTGCCTCCGAGCACAGGAAGTGCCTGTTGACAGCTCCTTTGCCTTTTTTTTTTTTTTCAAGCTTTGCAGAAATGCAGATGTGGCTAAAACTGCTGCTTACGTCAAACATGTGCGAGCCGGGGCCGGTTCCCACGCTGGGTTGGTTTCCCCCTGTGCTGTTGCTCAAGTTGCAGAAGTATCAGAACACCTCTTCCCTGTTCTCCCCGGCCTGGGCCACCGTTCCCTCTCCCTTTCGGGAAGTCGTGGCCCTTCTGCTTACTGGTTTTGGTGGCTGGAGGGGCCTAATTTGCAAGCCTGTGCTGCCAGCCAGCCCCTCCAGCAAGGCGGTGAAGCCCCACAGCCGTGGTGTCAGCCTCCCACCAGTGAGTCTGATGGCTCTTGATGCCTGGGTGCTGCACGGTTCCCTCCAGCCAGGCAAAACATCTGCAGCCTCTCCTGTGAGCAGAAGCGCAACCTGGAGCCCTGGGATGACTCCTGTCTTCAGTAAACACTTTAACCCTCTGTGGCTTCCCTGGCAAAGGCCTGAACCTGGTGCTGCAAAAGCCAGGGAGCGAGGGAGGTTGCAGCTGTTTACTGCAAAGCACATAAACCACAGAAGCTGTTCTCTGCTCGCACGTCTGCTGCCCTTTTGGTCCCCCTGCGTCGGCCAAGTTGTTGACATCAGGTACGACTTGCTCGCTTCCTGTTTCAGGCACCGCAGGGGGCGGGGAAGGATGTTTTTGTGGCTGAAAGCATGGGCCTGGGACCCGGGAGGCTGGAGCTGGGGTCCCAGCTCTGCCGAGGTCCTGAGCCCAGCTGTGCAGTCCTGCCGTGCTGCAATTGCTACTCTAAGGTGCTCAGAGACTGGGGCTGGGCGTGGGGGGAGCATGCGATGCTCTTTCCCGCTGCAGAGTGGGACTTGGGGGGGTGCATGGTGGCAGCGAGCGTCTGTGTTGTGCTTCCTCTCCTGCCACAGGACCTGTCACACCCTGGCTGGCAGCGCTTCCCCAGAGCATCGGTTCTGCGCGTGGCTGTTGCAGAAGCCGTGCTCTCTGTGGGCTGGGCCCGTGGAGCCAGCAGTGGTGGGAGCCTGGGGTGGAGCTGCACAGGCAGCAGGTGCGAGACAAGGGCCAGCCTCTTCCCCGAGAGGAACAGAAACCAGTCCTCACTTGGGGTGTGGGCAGGAGAGAAACCCCCGTGCCCGGTGGGCCGGTCTGCCTCGGCCCACAAGAACGCTCTCCCGTTCCAGCTGGGTTTGGCGTGCTCCTCACAGCTGCTCCCCGGTGCCCCCGCGTGCCCTGCCTCCCTGGAGCCGCAGCCTCAGCCGAGGGGCGAGCAGGAGAAGGCAGAGAGGTGCAAGCGGCCCGCACGTACGCTCTTGCCCACATCTGGTGCTTGCAAAGTACAGCAGGCATTGGAAGGCACCAGGCTGGGAGTGGGGACGGACGGGGGGTTGTTCCTGACAGTCGCTGACTTGCTGTGTGCTGCTGGGTGACACTCCTCTATCTCTGCCTCCACTTCCCCTCCCCACCCTGCACCTGTTTAGACATAAGCCATAAGTGGCTGATGTTGGGGGCTGCCAAAGACCGCTGAGCAATACAGCGTGGGTGGGGGAGCACTGGGAGCCCCTCTGCAGCAGGGTTTGCCTTGCCTGAGTGAGGCGACATGCTCGCTTGTGGGGTGCTCTGTGTCGGGGGCCTGTCGGCAGGTGTCCGGCTTGCCTGCCTTCCAGCTTCCTTGGTTGGTTTGCTTTTTGCCCTCGCCAGCTCTCTCTGCCTCTGTCTCTGGAGCCCCGATGTGTGGGCCTGAGACTTTCCCGAGACACCCCCTTGCAGCAGGCACCGACCCAGCGGGGGGACCAGCCCCTTGGCCCCGGACTCTCGCCCCCCTGCCAAGCCATTGTCGTGTCCCAAGAGATGCCCTTTAGGAAGAGCTCTCCTTGTTCGGCAGCTTGGAAGCCTCCATGGTTACTGCAGCGCTCCATTGTCGTCCTGACCTGCAGCTGCCTCGTCCTTGGCACGGCAGCCTCTTCCAGGCCGGGCAGGCTTTCGCCCTGCTGCCTGCGGCTCCGCACCCATCTCCAAGGGGCCTTGGCGAGCAGGACCTGAGGCTCGCGGAGGTACGTGGAGCTTGCAGAGGAGAAGCGTGTGTGGGGGGGGTCATTCCAGTCTAAACCCCCAGGCATTCACCTCTCCTTAAAACCGGAGCTGAGCAAGCTCCGTGTGCTCCCGGCAGAGCGTCGCGCGTACCCCGTTTGAATGTGTCCCGAGACGCGTCTGGTTCAGGAGCTGACAGCAAGGCAGGGGCTTTGTCTCCTGCCACTGCAGCTGGGTTCAGAGTTGTCCCTGCGCCAGGTCCTGATTTGGGGAGGGTGAATTGTTTCCTCCACCATCTCTCTGCTGAGACTTTCAAGCGATTCTTGCCAGCCTCTGTCAGCTGGGCTGCCCTGATGGTCAGGGCCTGAATGAGGGCTGGGCTGGGCAAAGCTATAGAAGGAAGCCACAGGCTGATGAATAAGCTGAGCTGGCTGGCAAGACTTCCTCTGGTTCACAATGACCCAATTAAGCACGCGCCGGGACAGGCCAGTGCCAGAAGCAGCCCAGGTGCTTCGGCTTCTCTCCCTGGGCTTTTGAGCCAGCCTTCTCCCAGCTTCTGAAGACTGCGTCTGCACCGGCCCTCTCTACGGCGGCTTATGTTGGGGGCTGCGAAGACTGGTGAGCAATGCAGGACAGTCCCGCCACCCAGGTGCGTGGCAAGGGGCGTCTGGAAGCGCAAAGCACTTCAGCAGTGCCAGGCACTGAAACTGCACCGTCCTGCTCCGTGGTGCGTGAATTGGATTGGGGTCGCAACAAGAAGTAGTTCATCTGGGTACAGGCTGATAGCGGGAGGAAGTTCGGGGCCCTGCCTTGTAAGCAGCTCGCTGGGGTCCGTCTTGCAGCTCGCTCACATGCCAGGTGTGACAACTGCAAGCTTCTCCCAGCACCCGGGGAAGCATGCAGGTGCCTCCGGGGAGCCGGCTGGCTCGCAAGGCCGAATCCGTTCAGGCCAAGGCAGTTCTAGACTCCCAGCTGCATGGTATGAGAAGGGCTCTGTCCGTAACGTGCAGCATCGTAATGCCCAGCCCTTTAAGAGCAAGCAGGGAAGCCTGCAGACTTTGTGCCTGCTGGTGCCTTGCTTCCGGTTACGGATGTGCAGATTGCTAGCTCCCTGGTGCAACTTTCCGTTGAATTCAGAGGGGCGAGGGGATATGTGGGGTTCTCACGAGACGAGAAGTCACCACCTTCTGCTTGGGTAGAAACGTGTCTTCCTCGAGAGCCGGTCAGACCTGCTTGCTGCCATCGTGCCAGCGCCACCCTTGCCTGTGCGTGCAGTCCCAAACGTGCCACCCAGCTGGCAAAGCTAGAGTCAGTTCGGGCATACTTGATTCTGAGCCGGGCATTGACCGTGAAACCTTCTCTGGAAAGGTCTCTCTGTAATGCCAAGGAGAAGAACAAAGCCAAGCGTGGCCCGTCGCTGCTTTGTAACTGGAGAGTGCTTGGAAACCCTGCGGTCAAACCTCACGTCTGTCTGGGGTTGCTCTTCAGTTCTGCAGCTGGTTTTATTCTCCCTGGGCATTGAACTCGTGTGAGGGGTTTGCTCGGTGACCACATGTTGCTCCGTGGGCCCCTGCCTGTGGCGGTGGCTGGCCCAGACACGTATCCCTGGTTCTTCAGCGGGAATGACCACCGGGTCAGCAGGTTTGGCCACTGGTCAGCTGAGGCCGTGACCAGCCTTTTCCTTTCACCGTGTCCTTTTAGGAAGTGACAGGGGCTCCACGGAGCGCTTCGAAAGGAGTGTCCGGGTCCTAGGATGCTTCACGAAGAAACAGCCATCCGAGGTGGGGCTGTCAGGTGGGAGCTGGCAGTCCTGTGCTTCACACGGCGTGATCGGGGTTGGGCTCCATAACCATCCAGGGGCTTTCCTGGCCCTGCGACTTGACTTTCCTGAGGTGTCTGGGGCCTGGAGCCTCCCTCTTGCTTCTCGCTTTGGGCAGCGTCTGCAAAGGGAAGCCGTGCAAGGGCGAACGGCCCCTGCTTTGCTTGTGCAACGCGCCAGACCAAGAGGAGCCTTGGCACCAGAGTGGGGTGGCCCCAAAGGGATACCCTCTCCCCAGAGAATAGCAGCGATGCCTGGTGTTGTGATGTTCCTTGCTTTGTCAGGGCAGGTTTTTGGGCTTGTCTTCATCCCCACTCTCCTATATGGAGCAAAGTTGTCCCTTGGGTTGCGCCAGGGCCCGTTACAAGTTCTGCAGTAGAATAAGGACTTCCGTGCGGTGATGCCGGGAGCTCTGGGCAGTGGGGCGCACCCTTGTCCAGGGGATGTGCCCGGTGCTGCAATGGGCCGAGGGCCCCAGGAGACGCTGGGGGCTGAACTCTGCTTCTGAGCATGGAGTGCTGGAGAATCCTGCCCAGCATGCAGCCTCGACCCTCCCTGCCCCAGCCCGCGAGCGCACCTGGAAGGGAGCACACCCCAGATCCAGGGCAGCCGAATCCTCCCACAGCTCAGCTGGCAGCGGCCGTGCACACGCTTATCTCCAGGGCCAGGTACGGGCAGAACAGGAACGTTGTGATCCCTGAGCACAGCGTGCTCCGTGTCTGCAGCGTGTGCTCTGTGGCACGGTGATCCAGCCCGCGTGGAGCCCGGGCGTGATCCTGGCGCCTTTCTCCATGCTGGTGTTTGGGGGCTGGCGGTACCTTTGCTCCATCCTGCCTTGTGTTGCACGATGCGGGCGAAACGGAGCGGTGGCGCGGGACTGCACTGCTCAGAGACCATGTGGGTGCAGATCATTTGGTGCTTCTCTATGCGTGTGCTGCTTAATCTCCTAACCACATCCTTAGGCCAGTTCAACTTCCCCGGGAAACCCCCAACTGAGTGGACTGCCTCAGCCAGGCTACAGAGGAGGTTTGCTGTTCCCATGCCACTCTTTCTCCTAGGGATGCTTGCTCTTCGGGCACTTCTGACAGTGCCCTGGGCCTGGACGTGCAGAGGGGAGAGGAAAGGGGAAGAGAGGACCTCTTTGCCTTGGGCCCTTCCTGCATGCTAATCACATTGGATGGAGTGGCTCAGCCTGGCAGAAGGCCATGCTTTCCCTCCCCACGCCCTGGAGCCGGTGGGTTGGCAACCTGTGCTGCTAGTCGGAGAAAGCAGGAA
>NW_005842914.1:521351-533646 GCF_000455745.1 Alligator sinensis
CAGGAATGTGCTTCTGCGGCACACGAGGCCTCTGCAATGATTCTTCAGCCAGTTTGGGGGGACGGGGGTCTGCCACATCCGCGGTTTCAAAATAACAGTTTCCTGGTACGTCCGACGGGTGCCTCAAGGAGCCGAGAGGCCCGGCCCCTCCATGGGGAACGTCACCGTCCCCCGGTGCCCAAGGGTGGCTGGTTGGGCTGCTTGGCGCGGGGGGCTTGGCCCATTTCCCCTGAGAAAACAGCTGTTTCGAGTGCCCGCCGATCCACTTTATTGAGCACAGTAATGCTCCTCGATCCTTTCTGAGCTGGGGAAAAGGTCTTTTCTGCCCCAGCTCGGGTTTGGCCGGGACATCTGCCTGCGTGTCAAGATGCATCTGGTCTTGTTTATAGCCCAGGAACGGGTGACGCCGAGGGGAGACCACAGGCTGCACCGGAGCATTTGTGCTCCAGGCTCTTCGGCCCCTGGGATGTTGCGGGCTCAAAAGCAAAGGAAGGGAGCTGGGAGGGTACCTGCTTTTCTAAAGCCCGGCACAGCAAAGAGTGCCGAATTGACAGGCGTCTGCAACAGGGAAGGCAGCGTTCCCCCAGAGGTGGCATTTGGTCCTGGCAGAGGTTGGGGAAATGCAGTTTTCTCTCCGACCTCAGGCGCTGACCTGAGGGTGCTTCTGACATACTGGCTCTTTACTCTGGGTGACAACAGGATCCTTTGCAAAGCCTCTGTCTTCAGAGGGGCTGAAATGACTTGGCTTGAAGCACCTTGCCTGGCTCGGTGACTTGAGACCCCTGCGTGTGAAGAAGAGACGCGTGCGTGACGGGCGTTCCCTGGGTCCGCTCCAGCTTCTCTCCGATTCTCATAACTTTCTTCCAATGCGTGGAGGGGCTTTTTGCTGTTTTAACTTCCTTTTCCTCAACTCAGCTTTTCAGAACAGCAAATAATGGGCTGTAGGTTTATTTAAATGGAGGCAGGAACTATGGTGGCCGGTCTCTTGGGTGGAGTGCGTGTAGCAAGCTGGCGGCTTTATGGCACGGGGCTGTCGGGGGCACGGCGGCAGCGACTCCTGCGCGCTCTCCGTTTTGCGCAGAGTCCGTCCTGTTGCCTGGGGCTGTGGTTTCTGGTTTACCCTTTTTTTTTTTCTCTCTCTCTTTTTTTCTTTTTAAGTTTTTTTTGGTTGTGTTTTAAGCTGATCAGCTTGGAGTAGAACAGAAGCCGGAGGCTGGTGCTGTGATCCCAGCCCAGGTCCGCTGTCTCACTTTCTGCTTCTGAAACAGTGATTCTCAGCCTTTTCGGACTCGAAGCACACTTGGAAAATTCCAGCTCTTAGTTTTTGGTTTGGGGGGGTTGACTGTAGAAAAATACTAGAGTAATTCTTCTGGTGCAAAGACCTCAGAAAGACCACAGCAGAGCAGGATGGTTGGATAGATTCCTACTGGAGAACTCTGGACTTATCCAGGGTATTGGGTTTGGCACCCCACGGCACCCTTGAAAGGATCATAGGGCACCCCAGGGAGCCCCGGCACCCTGGTTGAGCATCCCTGTTTCAAAACAACAACAGGAAAGTGGCTGAAGGGCTCAGGAGGGTCGGCGGCACGCTTCTCGCACTTCGTGTCGCTTGATGGCAGGGCAAAGCCAGGGCAAGAAGTGGCAGCTTAAGGTGACAGCGCTAATTTGGGTTTTAATTTACACGAGTCTCCTTGTGAGCCAGTTGTCATATGATTCATCAGACAGCAGCCTTTTGCGGTCCGTGAATCTGTCGTGCATGCTGATGTTCCTTCAGCCAACTACCAGCGCAAGGCAGTTGCGGCTCCGGGGCATCAGCAGGCTGCCTCGCCGGCGAGGGACAGGGGTATCCAAATGCATGGCAGTCCAGATCCCCAGGCCTGCGCCCTGTGTTGGCATTGAGAAACCCCGACCTCATCTCCATTCCCAAATCACAAAACCCTGTTGGGGACTGCCCCAGGCATGCTCACATGCCATTTTGGGGTGGAATTAGGGGAGGGGTCTTCTGCGCTTCCCTCTGCCTGCACTGCTCCGTTGTAGGTGCACCCTGAGCATATTGTCACGGCTCTAGAGGAAAAGAAAGCGTGCCGTCTTCTGCCCAGAGACGGAGTGGGGCTGAGTGCCTTCTCTCTGAGGGCTGGAGCATCCGCAGCAAGGAGTGGCCCCTCGCACCAGGTTGCTTTTCTCCCTGTACAGACGGGGGCTGGGTTCCACTTGCTCATGCTCTTGCACCTTTCTCTTCCAGCATCAGCGAGAGCTTCCTTACAGTGAAAGGGGCCGCACTCTTCCTGCCGAGAGGAAATGGGTCTTCTACTCCCAGGATCAGCCACAGGCGCAACAAGCATGCAGGTAAGCGTGCCCACAAGTGCCAGAGCTGCCTGGTTGCCCTGTCCCCGAATACACCCTCTCCCGGGTTCGGTGCCAGCCAGACGGAAGCCACGTGCGCGCCAGCACGCGGCCTTGTGTAAACACGGCTTGTGCAGCTCACGGCTGTGAGGCTCAGAGCGCCCGTTCCCACTCGTTCAAACATCGCGGGGCCGCATCTCTGGTCCCAGCAGGCTGCAAGGTTGTTGGCTTGCGCTCATCCAAGCGGTGATTTAGGGAGGCTGTCACGGCCCACAGATTTGGTCACCGTCTCTCCATAAATAGCTGAGCCACCGCTGCGCTGCCAAGAATGCAAGCTTCCTCCCGGGTCACGCAGAACGATCACTAGCGCAGAGACACGCCGGCCTGAATATCTGCCCACAATGGCCCGGCAGCTGTCAGCTTATTCTGTAAGCTTTGTCCTGGGTGGGGAGGGAGGGGTTCAGTACCCAGCACCACAGCACCAGGGGTTGCAGGCTGTCTCCCTGATCCCTAACCAGCTTCACACCAGGAAAGTCCCCCTCCGGGTGTGAATGCTGGTAGGAAAACACCGCGCCATATCAGCATGACTGGTGTCCGGATGTTGACAAACAGCATGAGCGATACGAAGGCAGTCTGAGTTTCGCCCTCCTGCTCTGCTAGAAGTTCGGCTTGTTTTCTGCTTTCTTTGTTTGAGAAGTCAGCCGCAGAGGAACACAACCCAGACGCTGCTGGGTCATTGTGTACACGGGGCTGATTCATTGAGGGCACGTCCGGGATCGGATGGTTTGGGGTGATGTTGAGAACTTCTAGTCTGCTCAGGTATCAGCAACAGACAGCAGAGACGCTGGACTCTGCTCCATCCCCCCTGGAAAGCAGCTGCTCAAGTCAAGGTTTCCACAGCGGTTTCATCCCATCGTCTGCCATCAGAGGCTTTGAGGTGCCTGAAGAAGCAGCCCTGGATGAGGACGCAAAAAATTACATGTGCCCTTGCCCTCCCCGGATATGGAAGCAGGAGCTGAACTGTTTGTGGGCGAGGGGTGTTTGTTACCTGGTGTCCAGAGAAAACAGAACGGGCCGGGAGCCTGAAAAGTCAGCCTCGCTGGCAAGTCTGTCTCTGGCACGGAAACGGAGTCAGCTGCCCTTTACAGGTCTGCCTTGACCCTGCCCTGCAGAAAGTTTTCCCTTGAGAAGGGCCACGTTGGCTTTACCTTGCCGAGAGCTCCAGACCAGTGGAACCGATTTGCAGCTGTTGCCAGAACTGGTGCGTGAGGGTAACACAGCAGAGCTGCCAGCCTGCGGTTCATGTTCTCAGGGCTGGGGAACAGTAGAGGAGTGAAACTCTGCGGCTGGAGCGAACACCGAGCCTGGAGACGTCCAAAGGCTGAGTGACCAGATCTGCCGTGCTGCAGTCGCACCAAACCATGCGTTCTTGGAGTCTCTGTTGCCTAGAAAGCTGGGTTCTAATCCCAGCTCTGTCCTTGGCCTGCCTGGTAATAGCCTTTGGCCTCCTGGTGCCTTAGTGTCTCTATCTGCAAGCACTGCCCGGGCACTTGGCAGGATGTGCCACCGGGAGACCGCTCGCTTGTCTGTCATTGCTGTTGTAATGAAGAGCTCTGGGCTGTCCTGAAGCTAGACCCCACGAGGGGTGAGGTGCATTGTCTCCCATCCTGTCCTGGCTGCTGCTTCACCGCCGACTGCCAGAGGACGGAGGGGCAGACACAGCGACTGCCGCCGCGACACCAGCCACGCTGACAGCCCATGCCGTCTTCGGTGCTGTGCCCTCCTTGCTCGCATCTGCCCCTTCCCTGCTCCTGTGTGACATCCTGAGGCCCACACGTGAAGCGTGGCTGGGCTGGTTGCCAGGGCAGAGCTAAGCAGGGTCCTGGTGCTTCGTCCGGCTTTGAAAGTTCAGGACTTTGCCCTGGCAGGTGGCTGGCCAGCAACGAAAGGAGGAGAAATGCAACACAGCTGCTCCTGTGTCTGTCTGCTCCCTGGCTGACTGGCCTTGGAGCCTCCCAGGAGGAGAAACCGGCTCGGCAAGTTGCTTGTGCACGCTCCTCTCTGAAGCCGCCGTGCAACACTCGGTGTGTTGTGAGGGATGCTGCAAGGTGCTGGCCTCCAGTTCCAGCCCCGCTGTCAGTTCAAAGCCCTGAGACCCTGGTTCTTCACCTTTGCTGGGAGAAGCATCGCTCGCTTTCTCAGCTGCCGGTGGGGTGTAAAGGCTTCAACTGCAGGCTTTGTCCCTGTCAGGAGCCATCCGGGCTGAGGCCTCTTTAAGCCTTTACCCTGGAGCTGCGACCCCCAGCACCCAGTCGGGCTGGCCCTTGTGGCCTCTGGCATGGCCCTGGCACGGGGAAGTCTGGTCTCCCAGCAGCATTGGGGATGCAGGAGGAGAGTGGGCAGCTGAGCAGGGGTGACAGTGGGGGCAGTTGCTCGCCCTGCGGCAGCCAGTCCCTGCAGGACGGGCATGTTGGGCAAGGAGCCCTCTTCCCAGGGACAGGGCGCTGTCTGCAACGGGGCTGTCATTGAATGCCTCTTGCTGGGTGGAGAGCCTGTGTCCAGTTGAGACCCGGTCCCAGGGCTCTCTGGGGGCTAAAATGTGTCTGGGGGGGATCAGGAAAGGCTTGTATCCCTTCCCCAGGCCACCTGGAAATGCAGGTGGGAGCCCTGGCTTGGGGGTTGCTTGAGGGCAAGGCAGACCCTCTCTGCAGCGTGTTTGGTGTCACAGGGACAGAGCTTGCCCAGGAAGCACAAGCTCTGGTCAAGGGGGTGGTGGGACTGGGGCTTGCAGGAGGTGAGGACAGGGAATGCCCAGAGCAAAGAGCTGTTTCCTGGGTGGCAGAGAAGCTTGTCGCCCCCGAGTAGAGACCGGTGGTGCTGGCAGGGGCCGCTGCCTGGCCCGCTCCTGGACCTTGGGGCAGGCAGGGCAGCTGGGCAGCGGGCAGCTGTGTTGGGCTCTGGCCTCACCTCTCCCCTTCTCTCCCTGCAGGAGACCTCCAGCAACACCTGCAGGCCATGTTCATCCTGCTCCGGCCCGAGGACAACATCCGCCTGGTAGGCTGGCTCCTTGCTTCCTGACTAATGCGCCGCGGGAATGAATGTGCCTCCTTGACACACCAGCGGCTGTGACTCACCACAGCAGTGGGGCACATGTGTCTGCATGGCCTCTGCTTTATCAAGGGCTGCAGAGGTGTGAGTTTTCCTTTACAGCTACACGGCGAAGGAGTGGCTGATAACGAAGGCCGACTTATTTATTTGCCCAGGGAGACGGGGTGAATGGGTGACCCGAGGGCTCCCGCCTTTGTTTGTTGCCATGTGCCTGAGCCGCATCCTGGGCACTTGTGGTCACTCAAGATCCTGTAGCCATTGTCATAAAACTCTGAACATTACCATAGCAACGCAGGTAATGAATCCAGCCGGCCCAAGCTGCACCCCGCAAATTCAGTCGAGTTCTTTGCGTCCTCAAATCTTTGCATAATAGTGCAGCTGAGCCACCGCGGTCCATCCTGGGCCTGCCTCGGTAGCTCGAGGTGGTCTGGAGAAGACTACCTTGCTTAGGCAGCACGTTGTGCCTGTCTTTGGGGGATTTCAGTGGGAAAGAAGTGGTGGATCTATAGTATGGGTATCTCCTAAAACAGAGAGGAGTGAGTTTGGGAAGTGCGGGGGAACTGACAGTGTCTTAAACACCTTGAATGCATTGAAGTACCTACAGGATCTTGAGTGCTTGTTTTCTCTCTCGTCATCCATCACTATTGATCGGCCTTCTAGTGCCGGCTGGGTTAGTTTAGGTCTATCGCAACAATTTTTTTCACCCCCGCTCCCCTCCACTCCCCCCACGGACGAGCCAGCATCATGGGAGATATTCCAGCACCGCTGGTTTGCAGATTCCTCCTGGCCCACCACGTAACCAGATCTAGTCTAAGTGGAAGGCAGTTGCCGTCATTGCAAAGCACTTAAACTTTGACCATGACAATGGAAAGTGCTTCGCTGCTGCCTGTGTCGTGATTCATTGCAAACCAGCCTGAAAGGTACTTTCTGCAAAGCATCCAGTGCCCTTGGCTCCTGGTGAGGTGGGTAGGTGCCCGGCGTGCTCAGCATTTTGCCAGATTGGGGCCAGCATTAGTCTGCTTGAAATTAGTGAGCAAGTAATTGTTCAGCAATATCAGTGGCCACATTGTGCGAGTAGGGACAAATTGGCCTTGTTCGTAGCTGAATGAGGACTCTGTGGGCTGAGACATAAAGCCTTTTGTGCAGCGTTAAATTCGGAATGCTAAAATTTGGCAGGAGGTTAAGTTCAATAGACCACTTGAATCCCATTGATTGTGGACAAAGGAGGGGTGCGCGCAGTGGCAAGAGGCTCCTGGATAATAACGTACACGGCGGAGACTCCGAATGTAAACAGTGCCTCAAGAGCTGCTCTGCTCTCCTCTCCTCCGGCGTTGGCGGCACGGAGAGCGAGCTGCACGTCTCGGAGGCCTTGTGTGTTGATCGTGCTGCTCCTCTTGGCACTGGAGCCGGGAGCACTGTTCCCACAGGCTTCCACAAGCACCGCATTGGGCCCTTTGGCAGTGCCAGCGCAGGCCCAGGAGAGGGAAGGAAATGGGGTAAAGCATGCCCGAGCCTTTGGAGCCGTTTCCAAGCGCAGGCTCTTGCTCTGCCTCCAACCAAAACTTCCGGCTTAGAAACACCCGCTGCCTCCGCAGCGGCAGAGATTTCTGTGCTCTGCGCCTGGGGTGGAAGGGCGAGACCTCTGTGTGGACTTTGAACCTGCACAATGTGGTTTGCCTCTGGCTGGGTAAATATTGCATGATGTAACTGTTTGGCAGAGCGAGGTTACAGCAGAAGGTAGAATTGCTCTATAATCACGGTGCATATTTAAGCTGGCCGCTTGGACGGGGAGCCGGGCCCAAGAATAACTACAGTAGATTTCATGTGATGTAAGTCACTCTTCCTCTTAGAGAAGAAAACCTCCCCTTGCACAGGCAGCTAATTGGAGAGAGCCAGCACAGCACAGCACAGCACGCACCCAGGCCACGAGGAGGGGTAACACTTAAGGAGCTGCTCCACACTCTAATTCAGAAGGTGGGATGTAGCTTCCGGACCAGGGGTCGGGGGACCTTGTCCTCACAGGCACAACGAGGCTCTAATTGTTTGCGAAGGGCTTAGAGATGCTCTAGGGTCAGCTCTGTTATCAGTGCAAAGTGCAGCTTTTTCACTCAATCAATTAGAATAACATTGCAGGGGGAGAGGGGAAGGTGCTCACTGGGTGTCAAGTGCCAAGCCAGAAAAATCCGCTTTTTTCCTTAAAAATCTCTAGGAGAAAAATCCCTTCTGTGACTTGAGGCCACATGACCTTTAGCACCTGCCTGGCAGCCGGTGCTGAAAGGTCTTACGTTAAAGCCGCACTTCTAATTACTGCTACCCAAATTGGTTTAGTGTAGTAAATTAGATTACATTAATCCTCCGAGTGCCAGACAGGCCAGGAGGAGGAATTAGAAAGGAACCCGTGTGGCTCGGGCTCCCTGGGCTCCAGGGAGCAGAGGCTTCCTGCTCGTCTTCGTTCTGGGTGTTGTCATCTTCTGCGGGTGAAAAATCCCATGCCATTTCCCTGGTTCCCACGGGCCCTTCAACTTGGCTTAGACTCCTCACCCGCTCTGTCCTGCAGAAGTCCTAGAGACTGTCTCCTGGACAGCCAGCCGTCCCCTCTCCCGGTCCCAGCAAACTTGTCCTCCACTTTGCTAGAAGAGGTGCATCGTGGCCAGGACTGAGAGGTCAAGTGAGGTGCGTGGTTCAGCCTAGAGCAACAGGGCCAGGGCACTACCTCCGCTGCACAGAACGTCGCGTTGTGCCACGTCGAGTCGGGCTCCAAGCTGCCTAGGCCCCTGTAAGGTGGGCTGGGCCTTGGCGCTGTGGCGGCCGTGCTAGCTGTTGCACTGGCGCTCCCCCTACCAGGGCTGCAGTTCTCCCTTGCGCTTCTCAAGAGCACAGAGTTTGGGCAGCGAGCTCCTTTGCCAAACCCACAGGCTTCGCTCCACTGCCTGGAGGGTTTAACCAGGAAACTGGAGCTTGTCCCAGCTAGCAGGGCATGGGTGAGCTGTGCCACGGGTTGCAGGCATACAGGTCCTGCTGCCTGAGCAGGGTGTGAGATGTGGGCTCTGTGCCTGGGCCTTTGCCTGAGAACCGCAGACCCAGAGGCTTAAAAGCATGATGGGGGAGTTTCAGATCCTGGATCTAATTGCAGCCAGGTATCCATGCTGTGAGCGGGATGGGGCTGGGTTGTGACAGCTGTTTTCTTTCCACCCCCCCTTGTCCTCCTTTGCTCCTCCCGGGTGCCTTGGGAAGTTCAGGAAGCCGTTTCGCAACGGCAGCATAAACACTCGGGATGCAAGTGGTTTCTGGGCTGGCTCAGACGGCCCACAGCAAACTCATGACTCAGTGTACCGTAATTAAGAGATCTCCTTTCTTTGTGGGCGCCTTGGTTTCTCTTCAAGTGGGTTCTGCCATTAAAGTCATTGCGAGCCTCTTGGGACAGAAGCCAGCGAGTGCTGAAAGCGCAAAGCGTGCTGCATCCACCAAGGCCGAGCACATGCATGCTAGCTGCGTCCCCTCCGTTGGGCACACCACAGCCTGCCCTTGGGAGACACGAATTGGTAGCTCCCCTTGGCTTCTGGCGCGTGCGGTAGGCTTTCTGCCGTCTGTCATCTTCCTGGAGCTCGGTGCCGGCTTGTTCTTGCCGGTTGGCAGCAGGTGCTCACGCGGCGGTCCCATCGCCTCAGCGCCTGTTAGAAGCGTGCCAGCGGGGCTGGAAAGCCGGCTGCCTGGATTTCATCAGCCCTTCCCGGTTCCGGAGCAGGGTCAGCTCTTCCCTCTCCTGTTTGAAAGAGAGACGCAGCCGCTTCCTCTGGAGCCACAGCCAATGCCTGTGAGGAGCTGCGTGGGGCAGGAGCACCTCTCTGGGGCAAGCACGGTCCAGAGGACCAAAGCAGCCACCCCGTGGACTGCTGCCAGCAGTGTTTGGCAACACCCCCTGGCTGTAACGGAGCTCCCCCGCAGCAGCAGGCTGCAGTGAGCACATCAGGGCAAGACCTCGGTGTGAGAGAGGTGCTCTAGTCCCTCGGTGCCCAGGCTAGCGCCAGCCAGCCCTACTAGCTCAGGCCGGTGGTGACTGACGCCTGCTGTCCGGCATGAAGGGGCAATGCGCGCGAGTGCCTGCATGCATGACGCTGGCACGTCTGCTGATCTCGGCTGTTCTGTCCTCTTCTCTCCTCAGGCTGTAAGACTGGAAAGCACGTACCAGAACCGCACTCGATACATGGTGGTGGTGTCCACCAACGGCCGGCAAGACACCGAGGAAAGCATTGTCCTAGGAATGGATTTCTCTTCCAATGACAGGTACCTGGCACGCCGCGGCAGGAAGGGCCCTCTTCTGAATGGCGCCTGGTACCGACCTGTGTCTGGAGAGCCGCTGTCCGGACTCCTCCTGGTCTGGGACAGACAGCCTCAGGCTTCAGGCCTGTTCACCAGCCCCCAGATCCCCCCCTAGCTCTTTAAAGGGGTGGGGAGATCCTGGACTGTGTTTCTGAAATGTGCAGTCCGGGCCGAGCATTATGCTGCCAGGAGCTGGCAGGAAGGGCTGCACTTGGAAATCCCCAAAAACTACAGCTCCAGTGGGCCCAAGCAAGACGCCGGCACTTAGTGGAGAGCCCCTGAGGTCTTGTTTATATTCATCATGTCCAGTTTTCCTGGAGCATGTGAAATCATAAGAAGCCATAGCTGCAGATGCCTGGAGCCTGAGCTGAGCAGGGCTGCGACAGGTCCCTCACCGAGGTGGACAGGACTCGCAAAGTGGTGGTATCGGGGCTCCACAGGGCACGTTGGGCGGGCTGCGTGGCCATGTGCACGTCATCAGGGCTTAGTGCGCTCGCTGTGTTTATTCGAATGGCTGCTGAGCTCCCCTGAGGGTTGCAGAATGTGGTCACTAAGCCGTCTCTGCTGCCTGTGTAACTGGAGGTCTGGGCGAGCCGTGCCAGCTGTGCTGGGCAGAGGCTTCCTAGCTGGAGGTTAAAGGGGATGCAGGGTGCTCTGTAGAGAGCGAAGGGTGTGACGCACGTACCCGAACAGGCGGCCGACTGGGCTTTCTCAGGTACGAGGGAAGGCAACAGGATGCCTGGCATTTGTGGTAACTTTGTGGGACGTCCCTGGTGATGTGGGCTCTGTGCACCAGCCCCAGAGCACTGAGGGGCATCTCAATGTGTGAGTGATTTAATTGCTGCCAACCGTGGTACTGGGGGCAAACTACCCCTCCAGCAGCCAGTCTTTGGGCTCACGGTAGACCTGGCTGGATCTGCCCAGCCGTCCTTGGGGACTTACAGCACCTGCTTGCACTTCAGCTTCAGTTCTGGTCAGGTGCTGAGCTCAAAGCCCCATTTACACACCAGGAGCAGCATGTAAACGATGCTGCGTGCAGGGCGGATCGAGCCCTGGGGAGTCAGCGCAGGGCTCACGCTTCGCGGGTCCGCACAGCCCTGACACCGAGCTGGTCTCGAGGAGACTGCTGCGGCCGTCGGCTCCAGCATCCGAGGCGGCTGCCCCCGTGACGAGAGGGGCTGGCTGGCACCTGGTCTCACGCTCTCCGATAACGACGCGGGGTCGTTTTTAGCCGCCTCCTAGAGTTACGGCCCTCCCCCCGTCCACTCAATATTTACCACTCAAAATAGAGCAGTTGCTATGGCCCCTGCGAAGCGCCGGGTGAACGGTGTCACTAAAAATACCCTGGCCACCTCGACCAGCCTCGCAGAACCGCGTTTTTCCATGAGCTCATCTCCTGCAGGCCACAGAAATAGTCGCGTGTGGACGTGTCTCCTTGGGCCCTTCCACGCCTGCCCCCCGGGCTAAGGCCCCTGGGGTGGACTCGAGCAAGTCCAGTGCAAAGCATTAGCGTGCAGAGGACAGGACAACCCAGATCTTTCCATGAAGGCTTCTCTTTGATCCCATATTGATTTCGGCCCCTTCCCCGGAGACCTGATACCCAACAGGTTGTTGTTTTTTTGCTTCTTTCATCACTTTAGCTCTGCTCTTGGCCCAGCCAAGTGTATGGCCCAACACGACGTGCTGCTAAGGTGACAGGAGCAGTCAGGAGACCAGTGACACTGCCAGTAAATAACACCACCCCCCTGGCTATCCACGCTTAGCTGCTGGGTACGGAGGGGCGCTAGGGTCCTGCCGTGAATCTTGCGTGCTGATGTTCCTGCTGGCATTGAGTAATACTGTCCCAGTCCCAGCACCTGTCCGAGCCGCTGACCAAAACAAACCAAGCCAGGACCAGCCCTGAGCCATTCAGGCTGACAGCACCCGAGAGAAGATAGGGACCGTTCCTGTCACCGGCTCCTTGAGCTGACTGCAGATCGCATGACCCTCCGCCCTCCTTCCTAGAGCCTACCGCTTCCAAATTCTGCTCGCTGTTCCCCTGGGGAGACACGCGCGCTCTGCGCTGGCTGCCAAGGGCATTAGCATACGCGAGCTTTGGTTAACAGCCCGTGTCAGACACCACTTCAGTCTGCCAAGGACACCTGTAGCACGCGAGGCTGACTGCATGGTGTCCCTGCACTGCCATGAGATTTATTCATGATTTCTGATGAATACAAATTGCTGCCATCACTGTGAAATGAGCAGGCTGACTCCTGGGAACACGCCCGCCTGACTCTCTCTTTTCCATTGCAGTAGTACTTGTACCATGGGCCTGGTGCTGCCACTGTGGAGCGATACCCTTATCCACTTGGACGGGGATGGGTAAGTGTCCCTGGTGCAGGCGGGCGGGAAGCCGAGGGGCTCTGGGCCACGCAGGAGCACAGGGTGGGATGCTGCGTGCATTGAGCAGCAGTGTGTGCACGTGTGTCAGTTCATGTATGGTGCACACGTGTATATGTCTGAGAGCTTGCTGATGCAAGGCAAA
>NW_005842914.1:533656-555218 GCF_000455745.1 Alligator sinensis
TGTATAGCGAAAGCTTCTTTGAAGGGGCCTGTTGTACGTTGCTTTGTGGCTCCGTCAGGGGCTGACAGATTCTCCAGATGTAAAAATAAGCATGGTGATTCCTTTGCCAAACCCCCTCTTGGCTTGGAAACTCCTGCCCATGCCAGTTATGGACAGCCTCCTGGAAAACCCACCTCTGCTTCCATCCCAGCCCCTTCAGGTGCATTGGGGGTGCCCACAGCCAGGATGATCTGCTGCATCTGTGGCTAACCGATGCACATGTTTAAACCAGGGGGATTACTGTGGATTGTTTCTTTGTCAGCCTGGCTTGTTCCATGGTAGCTGACAAGAAGGCCAGGTGAGGCCTTTCTCACTGTGCTCTCTCTCTCTCTCTCTCTCTCTTTCCAGCGGGTTCAGCGTCTCGACGGATAACAGGGTTCACATATTCAAGCCGGTGTCCGTGCAGGCCATGTGGTAAGGACTCTGCCCTGCTGCTCCTTTCTCCAGGGCAGCTGAAGCTTGTACAGAGCAGGTGCCTTGTGCATCACTGGTGCCTCAGGAGACCCAGCCACAGAGCCAAGCCCCTCCTTTGGAAATGGGAGGCTGCTCTCAGCGCCCACGGTCTGTGTGACTGTCCCTGCAGCTTGATGGGGAGAGGAGCCTCCGTCTCCATCCCGTAGAGTCAGTCGCACGATGGAGCCTACACTGGGGGCCGATGCTGGGCCCAGGGCAAAACCTGGCGGGCACCCCAGGGCATGCATCCCATCTGAGTTCCTGCTTCAATGCTCACAGTGCCCAGGTGTCAGGTAGAGCCAAGCAGGATGGGTATTTCTCATGACCTGCTTCTGCTGCCAGGGGGGTTGGGAGTGAGCCAAGCTGGCCCATTAGGATCCAGCTACCTGGGTCTGTTAGAGAGCAAAGCTGCTCCTCCTAGATAGCTTTGCTGTCCCAAACTGCAAGGCATGTCACACACACACGTGTGTGCACGTGCACCACACGTGCACATGGGTAGTACTGGGCTTGTCTGGAGGCTGCCATGGACAAGCTGCATCTCCTGCATGCTGCATCTCCAGCAGTGAGCCCCTCCAGACTTGGCAGGCCCAGTTCTGCGCACATCCCACCAGGTCACGCAACAACATGCTTATTATCCCCTACCACGTGGCTGACATGCGACAGGGTAGAGCAGTTGGCCCCTCCGAGGAACACAGCTGTGAACACTTCCCCCAGAGCCAGGCTGCTGTGGATGGCACGTTGTGAAATGTGATCTGAGAATAAAGCTGCCATGTCTGCAAGCAGGCACGGTGCCATGTCTGGGGACCTTGTCTCCTGTGGGAAATGGGCACTGTGATTAGCTTGGAGGCCACCAGCTTGGTTTTAGGCTGGCTCAGGATAGAATTTCGTGGCTGGTAAAGTGTTTCTAGCTTCAGCTCTTGGCAGCGCAGAATATGCCACCCACAGCGTGGTGTGCACCAGTGTTGGCCGCTGGCTTTTGCCCTGGATTGCCCTGCTCACAATCCAAGGTCTAAAACCAGCTAAAAATACGGAAGGAACAGTTCTTGGAGAGCAGCTGGGAGAATCTTGTCATCTTCCATGGGCCGGGGGGGGAAGAAGGTGCCTAAATACCTGCAAAACCCTGGCGCAAAAATTCTTCCGGGTTTGGTGCCCTCCTGGTGTGGGGCTCGGGGGATGCGTAGCCTCTGCACTCGTGCCCATGCATGGAAGGCAAAGCCTTGCCCACAGCTGCAGCTTCCTCAGTCCTAGCAGCTTCCTATGCCAAGGGGCACACCTGCCATCTCCTGCCAGATGATGTGTATTTGTTGCAGCCTGCAGCCCTAGGGCCCGGCAGCTGCTCTGTGATGGGGACCCCTGACACCCTGGGGCCATTAGAGGTGGGCGTTGACTGAGGGAGGCAGCCCGGCAAGTGGGCCATTGGCTAGGTGCCACTGGCAGTGGGGGGCAGTCTTGGGACCGAGGCGCTGAGGCCCGGGTCTCTCTTGCAGGTCTGCTCTGCAGAGTTTGCACAAGGCCTGTGAGGTGGCCCGAAGCAACAACTACTATCCCGGGAGCCTCTTCCTCACCTGGGTCAGCTACTATGAGAGCCACATCAACTCCGACCAGTCGTCCGTCAACGAGTGGAATGCCATGCAAGATGTGCAGTCCCACCGCCCCGACTCGCCCGCCCTCTTCACGGACGTGTAAGTACAGCCGGTGCGTGGTCTCTGTGTAGCCAGGCACTGCCCCAGGGATCGCCTCTGATAGATAATAGCCGGAGAAGGTAACAAGTGGGTCCTGGCCTGAGGGGAAGGATGGCCAACAGGGACTCTGCTGGAAACTCTCCACGCTCAGTGGGTGTCCTCAGCGTTGTCATTGCACTTCACGCTCGCTCTCGGCGCTCTGCACACGTCTCCCTTGGGCTCTCCTGGGAGGCAGATGCTCTTCTCCGAAGTGACTCGCAAAGCCCCAGAAGGAACCTGTCCAAGCGGAGTCACGAGTCAGGATTTCCTGTCTCCTGGCCCTTTACTGTGAGCACTCGGCTGGGCGTCTCTTAGAGACACTGGGGTTTTCCAGGCCTCTTTCCCGCACTTGGGCAGACGCGGGCATGTTGCTTGCTGATTTTGCATCCAGTGCTTTGCTGTGGTGCCCAGAGATTTCCAGACATGGGCAGCTCCAGCTGCCTCTGAGCCAGGCATCTGCCTCAAGCGGTTGTTCTAGTTGACACGCCTAATACCAAACATGGAGGAGAGAGTCACAGCTTTGCAGTGTCTTCCCCGAGTGACGTGGTGCTTGGGCACTGCTGTAACGGAGGGCTCGTACGACTGTGCTTGTGGCATGGTCAGAGCAGGCAGGATGTCTTAGCTGCCTGTCTGCCCAGAGTAACCAGCTAGCTGTTGCTAATGGCAGAGCTGCTCGATCTGATGCAGTGAGTGGTGGTCTCAGTGATGCTGCCTGGATGGGGTCCTGCCTCTGGACGTGATGGCAGCTATTCCCAGGGAGATGGGAGGGCAAAGGACAATGCTTCTCGCAGTGCCGGGATGCTTGCCTGGCTTCATGGTGCCTTCCTGCAGACTGGTGCACTCTGGACATGAGTGTTCTCCAAGCCCAGTGAGCAAAAAACAACCCTGGGCAGTTCGTTTGCAAAGCAGCCTTTGCATTGGGTTGTTTGTCAGCGTACAAGGAAGTGGGCTGAAAAGCTTTGGCAGCTGGTCAGCCTGATATCCCCCTGCAGCTATTCATGTTTAAAAACCCCTTTCTCCACGAGAAAAGTTTTTTGCTGGGTGCAGTGAAGCCCTGGGTAGGGCTGTATCCGCAGAGCCTGGAAAGAAAGCTGGGGATTAAAAGGGGCGGCTGTTGTGTAGCTTTTATTCACAGCCCACCAGCTGGACAGGAATTGCAGCAGCTCATAAAGCAGAAACCTCTGCGTATTTGCTGTGTTGGCAGCCTGACAGGCAGGCAGAATAGGTGGCATGAACTGGTCCCACCAGGCCCTGGCGGAGGATGCTGGGTGAGCCAGCTTGGAGCACTGTCGTTGCCGCCCCCCACGCTGATTAGCAAGGCTATTTTTGCAAGCGGAGATAAGGCTTCAGGCAGCAGGGCTGGGGAAGCATTTGCGGCCCGCCTGCCCTCTGTCTCCATAAAAGGCAGCGTGGAGCGGTTACCTTTCCAAGAAAGGTAGGGGGAGCTTAGGCCTCTGCTCAAAGCCACTTAAATTGCGCCAAATGCTGGAGAGGTTTTGATGGCGAGCCACTGCAGTCCTGGCACATTCCTTGGGGCTTCTGTCCCCAGCACGGCCCGGCCGCCAGCCGGATATGGGCCTTAGCTAGGATCAAGGGGTAGTGTGCTGGCTGCCACCCAGGTGGGGGGCAGCTCAGCAGCATGGGGGTGGCTGTCTCAAACGCAGCTGTGCATGGGGCATCTCCATAGTGTTATGTCACCTGGCCTAGCTCTGTCCCCCACTCACTGCGAATTGCTGTCACTTCCTTCTCTTAGCCCCACGGAGCGCGAGCGCACGGAGCGGCTGATTAAGACCAAGCTGAGGGAGATCATGATGCAGAAGGACTTGGAGAACATCACATCCAAAGAGGTGAGCCTGGAGCTTCCAGTAAGCCTCACCGAGGGCTGATAGGACACAGCCGAAGCCTTGTGCAGCGAGGGGGCATGGTGCTTTGTTCACCAGGATGAGCGAAGAGGAAGGACTCACATGGGTTTTCTCCCCTCTCCAGATCCGCACAGAACTGGAGATGCAGATGGTGTGCAACCTCCGGGAGTTCAAGGAGTTCATCGACAATGAGATGATCGTGATCCTCGGGCAGATGGACAGCCCCACGCAGATCTTCGACCATGTCTTTCTGGTGAGGTGTTAGGTCATGGCCCCAATGTGCCAGCAAGGTGCTGGGTTGCTCTTACCCATGACATGGTCCCTGACTTGCCACAGCCCCACGAATGCCAGTGATGCTTCTTGCCCTGAGTGGGCTGGCCAGCGGGCAGAGGAACATGGTTGTCCCGGGGTCCTGCGCGCTGAGCTGAGCTGACAGTGACAGTGGCACTATTGACCAAGTGCTGGCTGGCTTCTGGGCTGCGCTGAGCATAGCTTAGCAATAAATCTTGCTTTGCCTTGCCTGGGCCCCAAAGGAGCCATTCCTGTTGTGGGAAAACCTCTCTATCTTGCTGCCACCTCCCACATCCCAGCCACAGCTGCCCTGGGGCCCATGCAGGAGGTCACCCGAGTGTGTGTGCTGTGTGCGTTGCTTCTGGGAGGACACAGCAGCAAGAGAGGGAAGCTGGCGGGAGCAGAGGGGAGGGCTATGCAAGGCTCAGGTGGCAGTACACTTCCTGCAGCCTCTGGGATGGAGAGTCCCTTTCATGCGTGGGAACCACAGGGCCTGACCCAGCCCTGCAGATTATTTGTCCAAAGCAGCGTAAACAATTCGCCCTTTAATGTTTTGCTTGTTTAGCCGCCTTTCATTGCTGCTGGGCCCTGGCTAACTGCTGCCCCTCCTTCTGATGAGTCAGCACTGCCCCAGGTTTCCATCCAGCTGCCGGGCCAGGGACCCTGGCGTGGCTGGTTAATCCCATGAGGTTGGCTCCTCTTTCAAACCGGGCTGCTCCTCTCTGGACCAGCTGGTCCATCCACACAGAGAAGGCCTCTCTTGTTGAATGGCGTGAACTCCTTGCCACGGTTTAGAGGAGAAGAGGAGTCATAGGAGTCATAGAAGTGGGGTTGGAAGGGACCTGCAGAGGTCACATCTTGTCCAACCCCCTGCCTGAGGCAGGATCAGCCCTGCCCAAGCCATCCCATACAATCCATCATCTAAGATCGCCGTAGCTCTTCTGTCACCCTGACACCACAGAAGAAATCCTATCCGAACCTGCCATAAGGAAAGCAGAGGAACCACAGCAGCCAGTGTCTGTAAAAGGTTGTTAATATACACTCGAGATCCCATGTAGGGGGCCATGCCACCAGCTACACAGGAAGGTAGAAACTTCCCCAGTCCATACCAGTCTGACCACAGGGTAAAATTTGTTCCTGGCCCCAAATGTGGCTTTGATCTGACCCTGAGCAGATGCTGGGACCTAGCAGGCTTTGGTCCCAGCAGGAGCATTGGCCCAGCGCATCCAACACCCAGTGCCTCTGAGGGAGGCTTAAAAACACCCTGATGCTGTGACAGATGTGAGCACTTCCAAGAAACCCTGGTGGAGAGGGAGCCAGGAGACGTGGAGCAATGAGCTGTCCCTGGCCTAGTGACTCTCTTCCAGCCAGGTGGTTTCCAGAGGGGCTCATGCGAGCCCATGCAATGAGTCAGGAGTAATACAGGAAACATCAGGCAGCTGCCAAGCACGGAGCCTTGGCTCAAGTGCACTTAACCTGGCAAGACTGCACCCAGGGTCCCCTGGGCAGCACCAGAGAGAGTGCCCTGCCCCTGCAGCTCCCCTGGCTGCGCCCGAGACCGAGCCGGCTCTGCGAGGAAGGATAGGGCTGGGTGTAGCCGGCAGTTTCATTCATAAACACAAAGCAGCTGGAGGGCAGGGTCCATATGATGAGGTCTCTGAGGTGTCTTATTGGGAGGGTGCCCAAATAACAATACAGGAAATCAGAGCCCAGACACTGGCGCTTGCTCCGTGTAACGGGGCGTCGCGTTCGGGGGAGGGAGGGATGTCACGCTAGGGAGGGCTCCCGTGACTGCAAATGGCAGGAGCCTCCCTTCACTGGAGGAAGCAGCATGGTGCTGGCCAGTCTCGTGGGATGTTATTTGCAAGGCAGAGCAGGACACTGAGCCCTTGGGACCCTGTGAAATCCACTGCACCTGGCCATGTTGCTGCAAAACCCAAGAGCTTTTCCACCCCTCTGGGCCACCAGCGCACATTGCTGCTCAAGGAGAAGTGAGCCTCTGTCTTGCTCAGGGCTCAGAGCCCTGCCCTGGCCTCTGTTTGGGGGTACCTCCATGGGGGAGAGGACCAGCTGCCCTAGGATCTGAGGAACTGCCTTCCTGAGGCCTTTGCACTGCCTGCCGGAGGGGACGGGGTCCTAGTAGCTGCCTGGCATAGCTATACATGTCCCTCTGGGAATACTGGGCAGCCGGGGGCAGGCTGCATGTGGTGGAGGACCCCACTACATGGCACGGGCAGAGCCTGGGTCGGACCCAGCGCTGCACCGACCCCATCCCAAGCAGCAGTGCCAGGGACTGCGGCTCTCCAAGACACGTGTGGGCAGGCGGTTCCAGAGCTGGGCTCTACGGCAGGTCTGGCCCTCACGCATGCAGAGGTTTGGTGCTCCCCAGACCTGCCTTGGCTGCCCCCCTTACCTCCACGCAGCTGCAGGAGCCCTGGCCGTGTGTCGGCCCCCCAGCTGCTTGGTACAGCCTGCAGCTTCCCTCCCTTGGAATCGAGCTGCCTCGAGTCTCGGGCAGGAGAGCTGGGCGCTGAGGTTCTTCGGCCCTGCCTTGCCCCCGACCTGAGCCGCAGGGTCTTGGGAGGGCATATCCAAACTGACCGGTGTGCAGCCCAGGTCACCACTGGGTTGATAGCTCAGCTGACCAGCTGCTCCTGCGCTCCCCCAGGCAAGGGGCAGCCTCGTGGCACAGCAGGGCTTGTTTGTGGAGTCCATGCAGCACCCGCGGTGGTGCGAGGCAGGTCAGAGCCAGCCACAGCCCCTCGTGGAAGGCTTCTCTCTGTGCTGCCACAGCTTTTGAGGCCTTGCAGGAAGCTCCCCAGCCAGAGCAGTCCCGGCGGAGCTTCCTGTTGCTGGGACTGGTGCCGATTCCCAGCCAGATAAGCGCTAGCCTGGCTGTTTGTCACTCGCCTCTGCCGTGTAAACAGGTCTCGAGGGCCTGGGATTAGGCAGCTCCTCTTTGCAGGGCTGTAAGGGGGGCCTTGCGGCACAGCTCAGCTGGCAGAGCACCTGCGCTGGGTCTTCCTCCTGCTGACGCTTCCCTCTGTTTCCCTGTAGGGCTCTGAGTGGAACGCCTCCAACCTGGAAGACTTGCAGAACAGAGGGTAAGCGGCATGCGGCTGTGAGCTGCTGGGCACGGGGGCAGGCACCCACCTCGCTCCGTGCCACCCCCACTGTCACTTCCCCGTGGGTGAACTGAGGGCTCGCAGACAGACAGACTGCCCCTCTCTTCTTGCCCGGACCCCAGAATCCCACAGACAGACAGGCAGACGCGCTGAAGGGAAAGCCCCCTGACTGGCACTGAAAGCCCATCAGCAAACGAAGGCAGTTCTGCCTTGGAGCACAGCAAAGCTGCTTCCTGGGGGTGCGGTGTCTCCCTATGGGCTCCGCGTCCTCGGTGGAGGCTGCCGGTCTGGTCCGATCTGTCCTCTGCTTCCGCGCAGGGTGCGGTACATCCTGAACGTCACTCGAGAAATAGACAACTTCTTCCCGGGGCTCTTCGAGTACCACAACATCCGGGTGTACGACGAGGAGGCGACGGACCTGCTGGCCTATTGGAACGACACTTACAAGTTCATCTCCAAAGCAAAGTGAGTCTCCCGTGCCCGCGGTGCCTGCTTCCCGTCTCTCCCACTTTCCTGCCACCTGGTGCCCTCTCCCAGATGAGGGGCAAGGCGTTCACACTCTTAGCTCCCTCTGTGTCTGAAGTTCAGGGGGGCTTTTCCCACTTTGTCTAAGATGCAAGGAATAGGCTGGGAAGCGAGAGCTGCAAGCCCTGCTCCGCAGTCATTCCCTCTGCCGTGCTTTGAGCTAATGATGGAGGAACGCTGAGGGGGTTCAGACTCTAGGAATAACCCGAACTGCGGCTCGGACATGGGTAAAATACCAAGGGGAAATAGGAGCATACAATGTGGCTGTTGGTGCAGACAAGTCTCTCAAAGTCAGTGGAGTTGCCGCCACGCACCCCACAAATCATCCTTATTGGTATGGGGCGCGTATCCATCAGACAGCCTTCCAATTTTTGAGCCTGTCTGTCTGTGAGCAGTGCCTTGTGGTGGTGGGCACCGTACAGAAGATGGTCCCTGCATCAGGGCTTACCCTCTGTATGGCAAGACATGGCAGAAGCCAGAATGGAAAGACTTTGTTTGCCTGTGCCAGACCACCTGCGAGCACAGATGCCCTGGGTTGCCTGCAGCACTGCCCTGGCCCACCGCACCCGTTCTGGAAGGGGTCAGCGAGCTAGTAAAACCCTCTCCTATGGGTGCCCAGCTGAGCGGTCTGATAACTGCAGGTGCTGCAAAGAGGGCTTTTTATTGCTTGCAAACGTCTCCTAGTTGCATGCAGTAAATCCAGCAACCTTTCTTGAGACCTAGGTAGCCGCGGGGCCCGTTAGCACATATCACCCACAGGACTGAGATAGTGTAAAAGGAGCCCACGGTATTTAAACCCTAGTGTGGCAGCTGTACCTATCTGCGTGGCCCTAGAACGGATGAGCGAATTCATGATGGCTCTGTCTCCCGACCGGGTTACTGGAGACTGCTGTTATGTTTTAAGGCAGCTAAAGCCTGTGTAGCTGTGTTGGGGGCGGAGGCCCTTCTTGGCCCAAGCTTTGCTTTCACAGAGCCTTCCCTCTCCAGGTGCAGAGCTACCTTGCAGGCGTTATAAAACCACCCAAGGCCACAGCCCCGCTGCTAGCAGGGTGTGGGGCTCTACACCAGAGTTGCTCTGGAGAGTGCTAGCGCACTGCAAGCACACATCTGGCTTTCCAGTGAGGAAATGGCCCAGTGAGCGGCTGGTGTGGCCAAAGCAGCCGCAGGGGGTGTGCTGGGTGCATGGAGGGAGCGTGCACACAGGTGACAGCTGCACGCATCTGAGGGTTGTGCTCAACTTGGCCAACGGCGGCCTGTGCTCCGAGGCTTCCCACGGTGTCCAAGGCTGGCAGTGATAAAAACCCTTATCCAGGCACTTGTAAAATGACGCCAGACCAAAACTCTCTTGACCAGCTCTGTAACGAGGCAGCTCCGTGCCCAACCCAGGGTGAGCAGACAAGGGCTAGCAAGCCTCCCTCCTCCCAGTCCATGGCTTGAAGCATTGGGATGCCTTGGAGCATGGGCTTGGCTGCCACGCGTGACCCCCTTGGTACCTGGGGAAGTGGCAGCAGAGCTCGCAGCCCAGAAACGCTGGAGCAATGTGTGAACAAATCAGAGTCCAGTGGAGGGCAATGAAAACGGGGCTGGGGCACGTGACGTATGAGGAGAGCCTGAGGGAACTGGGCTTATTTAGTCTGGAGAAGAGAAGACTGAGCCAGGGATTGAACAGCAGGCGTCAGCTCCCTGAAGGGTGGTTCAGAAAAGGATGCTGTTCCCAGTGGGGGCAGATGGCAGGACAAGGAGCAGTGGGCTCCAGTTGGAGCAAGGGAAGTTGAGGTTGGATAGTAGGGAAAACTCTCACAAGGAGGGTGGCGAAACACTGGGACAGGTTACCGAGAGAGGTTGTGGAGTCTCCAAACTTGGAGGTGTTTAAGACCCGGTTAAACAACACCCTGGCTGGGATGATGCAGTCGGGGCTGGTGCTGCTTGGAGCAGGGGTTGGACTAGATGCGACCTCCCAAGGTCCTTTCCCACCCTCATTTTCTATGCTCCTGCCTTGCTCCTGCCCCGAGCAGAGCACACCAAAGGGAAGCCTCCATCTCCAGGCAGCACCCTGGTGCAGCACCAGCTCCTGTCCCCTTTGCCGGACATGGTCTGGCTCCTTCTCCCCGAGTGGAGCCGACCGCTGCTCCTTTCATGCCTGTGGCAGAGACATGAAGTGGCGCGATAAGCCCGTGACTGGTCACAAACCAGGCGCAAGTCTTTACCGGAGGATCTGAGGGGCGGGGCTGTGAAATGCAATCCCCCAGGCAGGGTTTTCGGTTTCGTTCAGCTTGTCCCGGCAGATAACGCCAGGCGACAGGCTTGGACCTGCGCTCAACGGGGCTTGGAACTGGGATGAATTGGTGCCTAATACAGGCGCCAAGGCAGAAAAATACCTCCCTGGGGGAGGTGTTTGGAGATACCAGGTGCCTGCAGAGCCTGTGTCTGGGCAGGAGCTGTTGCTGGACAGGGTATGGACCTGTCCTCGTTGGGAACAACACCCAGAGTCAACAGGAGCGCTGCTTGAGTCAGAGCAGCGAGATTAGTTTGCCGCGGGCAGGCTTTGCTAATCTGGGCAAGCAACTGTTCACTCGCCTCCTGTCAGGGCGTCTCCCAGTAAGAGCAGTGGTTTTACACTGCCCTGCAGGTCACAGCCCTCGGGCTCGAAAGATCAGCATCCAGGCTAGGTCCCAGGGGCCCGGATGTGCCTGTCTAGCACTGGCCGGGTGCGGGGAGAGTCAGGGTTTTGCTGTTACTCCTTCCCTCTTGGGTCTCTTTGCCAGTTCACAGAGTTGACCTGTTTGCAAGAGGTCTCGCGGGCCATTTCTGCCTATTCCTAGGGCCCGGCTGTCTGTTTAACCTCATATCAGTGGTCAGCTGGAACATGTCAGGGCACGTGTTCGGAGAAGGCAAGCCCGTAATTCACGTGCAAAATGCACGTGCCTCTGCCTGCTTTCCACAGGCAGGATTTCACAAGCAAATCTGCAAGGGGGTGCACGGACTTGCAGGCTTGCACACGCAGCTGGTCAAGGCACACACTTGCGGTGCCTGCCTAGGAAAAGCTGTGGACACCGAGTGCCTGCTTCTGGCTGCGTGCGCCACAGATGCGTGGGCTCTCGGAAGACCCTCTCACGTACAACCTATGCATTGTAGACCCTTTGGAGGTAGCTTTCTAACAGCCCTCTTTTTCTCTCCCGCCCGGCACATCAGGAAGAACGGCTCTAAATGCCTGGTGCACTGCAAGATGGGGGTGAGCAGGTCGGCTTCCACAGTGATCGCCTATGCCATGAAGGAGTACGGCTGGAACCTGGACCGGGCCTACGACTACGTGAAGGAGCGCCGCACGGTCACCAAGCCCAACCCCAGCTTCATGAGGCAGCTGGAGGAGTACCAGGGGATCCTGCTGGCCAGGTGAGCCCCAGGGTCAGCCCAAAGGTGACACTGGCCCTGTCCCTGGTCAGTGCAAAGCCACAAGCACAGCGTGCTTCCCAGAACCCATGGGCAGGAGGGGTGCTGAGTAATGTCCTCGTGTGGCTCGCTGGAAGGAGAAGACGCTTCTTCCCACCTTCTCCCCCGTGTGTGTTGAGTCTCAGAGTGCTTCTGGCGCTGGCCAAGGCAGAGTGTGCATCTAAGACCACCTCCGCCTGCCAGGGTGGGATGAGGCAGGGCTTGGTGAATGTGGGGAGCCAGGCCTCCCTTGCCTGTGTGGCAACTCCTTGGCACCTGCTGGTGTACTGGCCAATACTCTGGCCCCTGTGAGCCTGGCCTAGCATGAAGTGTGAGCTGGGTCTCCAACAAGGCTTTCAGAAGGTAAAAGGGTAGTTTGCAGGTTTGCATGTGGACTTCAGGCTTGTAGCATGCTGAAGTCTGCCCTGGCGGGAGTGGCCAGGCCCCAGGTGCCCCACACTTCTTCCCCTACCCTCTCATTGGGCTCCAAAGCGCCTCTCCTTCCTCTTGGTCCGTGCAGCACTGTCTCCTTCCCTCTGCTTGCCCCCGGCTCTGTTTTGCTGCATGTCCCCGGGGCTAGAAGAAAACAGCCTTGCGTGCACGTGACTCTGCTCGGGTTTCAGGCCCGGGGTTGGGAGCAGAGCCATGTGCCAGGCAGATCTGGTGACATGCCCGCGAAGGCAGTGACGGGGCTGTGGGAACCGGGATGTTGCTTTCCAGCAGTAAACACAGCCCTGAGTCACCCTGGCGAGGCAGTGAGCTGTCGCCCGTCAGCTTCAGGGGCCAGGCCGCTGCCTCTTGCTTTAAGCTGTCCTACCAGGTCCCGTTGGTGAGATGGGAGCTGCCTTGCCCTGGTCCCTTGCTGGCTACCAGGGAGGAGGAGATCTGGCTCTCCCACACCCTAGAGGCTGGCTCCTCCGGCTTGCCACCCCTCGCCCCTTGGAAAGCCGGGTTCTTTGGATCAACTAAATAGTTGGAAAAAAGTTGCCCCTTGGAAGGCTTTTGTGGGAGTGCTGGAAGACGGTGGCTGGGTTCCTGGCGCATGAGCCTTGTGCAACCTTTTATCAGCCGCTGAATGGGGGAAAGCTCGAGGTTACAAATTAACAGGATGAAATGGGCCCGGTGGGTTATTGCTGGCTGCAGGTGCCACCTGGGGTGTCAGGCAAACTCGGCTCACTCCCGTGAGCAAGGGTGTGGGTTTCCAAGTGACACACCAGCACGCTGAGCTCTGCTGAGCAAGCCTGCCGGGAGGCAGGGCACTGTTGCCCGGTGGAGAAACAGGCATGGAAAGCAACACTCCCAGGGTTGCAGAGACAAAAGAGCGGGGAGCCAGGATCCCTGGTCCCCGTGCAGTGCCTCAGCCCCAGGAGCCGAGCTCTGCTTCGCGGCCAGAAGGGACCCCACAGATCCACGCCAAGAAGGGGCAGTTGCCGCTTTACCTCCAGGGAAGGCGTTTGCACACGACGGGCCCCGTTTCTCTGGGTTCTGCCTTTCTAGGCCGCTGGGACGTGAGTGCACGTGTCCCACAGCGGCTGTAGGGCCCTGTTTTTAGCCCCCTCTTTCAGCCTGTGCAGGGGTTCGGGGCCAGGCCCATTTCCCACGTGAGAAGCCACACGCAGTAGCTGGGTCAAATCTCCTGCCCTGGGCTGAACCCTGCCTGGGGGGAGCTTTCAGCCAAACGCAGGCTGCCCGCTTAGCTCGGCAATGAGTCTCCTACCTGCTACTGTCCCTGCGGTCGCCCCGCACTGGGGTCCCGCGCACACGGGCAGGGGGACGGCAGGACAGCTAGGTTGGGGCACTCCCCGGTGGAGGTGGCTTGGCAGCCGGCTGTAGCTGGAGAGTCTGGCGGTGTCGGCTCTCCTCCTAGGGGCGGCTGGTAAAAGTGCAGCCAGGCGGGAACGGGGCCAGCCGCGCAAAACAGCATTGTGCCATCACTTGTTTTCCTTGTTTTCTCCATTTTGGAGAAACGGCCTCCGCCGCGGCAGGGAGGGCTCGTGGCACAGGTGGCGACACGGCAGCCGGCGAGGTCGGCTCGCCCATGTGACTCGGGCTGCGCTCGGGCCCTCCCAGGCACTGTCCGGCCGGGAGATTGATGGCTGTCCTGAGGGCTGTTTTGAGCGAGAGGGGCTATTTTTGGCCTCCTGTAAGCACACAGGATGTTCTTGGCCCCCGCACCTCTCTGGTTTCCGTAGCTCCGTGACTTATCACGGGATGGTCTTTGTGAGGGTGCCTCAGTGGTGCCAGGCTGCCCTTGCCTGGGGCTCCTTGGCATTCAGTGCCCGCTGTTACCTGCTTCCGTGACCTTCCTGACGCACGCGACCCAAAGCTGTTACCTGCGTCACCTTCTTGTCCTGTTAACGCACCCGTCACCTTCCAGCAGATAAGGCATGCTCAAGTCCATAAGGGGCCAACCCCAGGAACCCCTTGCTTGCATATTGTAGTAAGGCCACCAGGCTTGTTTAGCTCGTGTGTGTGTGTGCACACATGCACACACATGCACGCTCCCCCCTTAGCATCGGGGGTGCACAAGTGCCCAAGCAGTACACGGAGCGAGCTCACTCGTGCCACAGTGATTTCTGTATTCCACTCCGATCCTGCACGCTTCTGCGGGGCCGGATTTGGCCCTGGGAGTTTTAGGGAGCCTCACGAGGCAAGCGGATCCTGGAAATCCAAGAGAAGCGGGGCTGGAAGGGATCTCCAGAGGTCGCATCCAGTCCAGCCCCTGCCTGAAGCAGGACCAGCCCTGTCCAAACCATCCTATACAAATCTCAACTCTTTGTAAAACTGCTGTCACCCTGGCGCAGCACAGATCATTGCACCCGAGCCTGCACAGGGAAAGCAGGGGGACCATGGCAGCCAACGTCCTGCTTCTGTAAAAGGTTGTTAGTATACACTCGAGAGACCCCGGGTAGAGGGCCACACCCCCATGGCAGAAGAAGATAAAAACCCCCACAGTCCAAATCAAGGTGACAGGCTGGTTGCAAGGGCTGTCTTGCTTGCTTTTCCAACCATGTTGCATTCCTCTGCCCCTGGGTGTGCAGGCTGCCCACCTAGATGCACGCAGAGTTATCCTTGACCCAGTCCTGGGTCAGCGCATCAGTGATGAGGCTATTTGTCACACCAGACCTGGCCTAGAAGCTCCCCGCAAGTCGCTCGCCCCTGCCAGGTTTGTGATGCACAGTCGTGTCTCCAGCAAGGGTCTAACGTGTGTCCCCTTCTGTCCCCCCACAGCAAGCAGCGGCACAACAAGCTATGGCGCTCGCACTCGGACAGCGACCTCTCCGACCACCACGAGCCCATCTGCAAACCTGGGATGGAGCTGAACAAGAAGGAGATCACCACCTCCGCTGACCGCATCTCCGAGGCCAAGCCCAGCGACAGCCGCCCGCCGGCATCCCCCACCTATGCGGCCGAGCTGAGCACGGAGCGTCGGCTCCAGGGGGATGCGGCCGTGATCGATGAGCTGTGCACCAAGGAAAGGAGGATCCATCTGGAGTTCACGTCCAGAGACTTCCACGCCGAGCAGATCGAGGATGAGCTGAACCTGAACAACATCAATGGGTGCTCAGCCGGCTGCTGCCTCGACGAATCCAAGTGCCCCCTGGATAACTGCCATGCCTCCGAGGCCTTGATGCAGCTCGACCAGCCCCTGGAGATAGCCACAGACTTCCCCGACCTGACAGTGGATGACCTGGAGAAAGATGCCCTTAAGCCAGACATGAACGTGCACTTGGTCCCCATGGAAGAACTTGCTGCCAGGCTAAAAGACCTCCCCAGGTCGCCCGACCAGGATTCCCCGAGCCCACAGCTTCATTCCCAGCCCGAAGCTGCTGACTTCAGCACGGACCGGATCGACTTCTTCAGCGCCCTGGAGAAATTCGTGGAGCTCTCCCAAGAGAGCCGGTCTCGCTCCTGTTCCCACTCGAGGGCGGAAGAGCAGGGCAGCGGGAGGAATGGGGTCGCGAAGGGATCGGTGCTGGAGGTGCTGCCTGCGGTGGAGACGGGCATCACTGTTCAGAGAACCGGCTCCCTGGGCAACTCCCCACAAGTGTCGGAAGATTCTTCCACGGATGAGGAGCAAGCAAAGGTTAGGACAGTTGATCGCTTTCCTAGCAGCCCCTGCTTGCATGTTCCTGGCGGCAGGTCTGTATTTGCTTGGGCAGATGTGCGGGAAGCTTTCCAGTCTGCCAGTATCATGTGTCTCTGTACAACTAGCACGGGAGAGTTTGCTTTAGGAGAGGAGTGGGAGGTACTACAGGTACGCGGTGTGGGTTGGTGTCAGATGCCTGGGCTAGCCTCTCAGTCCCCTCGCGGCCCCTTGTGCTCGAGGGGAGAGTGCCCCGGTGAGGGCTGGTGAGCAACGAGGCCAGAACTTGGAGTAGAGAAGCAGGAGGGAGGCGGGTCAGGACTGAGGGATGTCGGCCAAGATTCACAAGGGTGCCAGAGCAGCGTGGGTGGAACGGCAAGGTCGGGCGTCTTCTGTGCAAACTGATGCCTGTGATGTGTTGGCCGCAACTTGCTGAAATGCTGTCGCCTTGCACTCGAAGAGTTGCTGCAGATGGGAGGTCGAACCCGTCCCGTCCTGCCCTAGGGAGGTGGAAGGAATGAGGCAGCACTTCCGGGCTACTCTGCCACAGGGCTCCCGGGCCTCAGATGTGCACAGCCGCTCTGCTCGAGCCTCCAAGGGGAAAGTCATAAACATTTGAATTCGCAGGACCCTCTCGATGAGGGCTCCGGCCTGTATGCACGAGCTGTCGTACAGGAACGCATCCATAGTAACCCAGGTGTCCAAATGGCAGTTTTATTCAGGTGTCGGTACTGATCTCCATTATGCTGTAAAGATTGGAGGCCTGAAGTGAGGAGCCCAAGCGTGTTGAGCACCTGATTTTCCGCGGCTGTGCAGAAATCTTGCTGGAGGGATTTAAATGCAGCCCCAGAGGTGCCCTGGGTGCTGTTAGCAAGCCCACTTGGAGCTGGGTCCATGGCACGGCACTGGGCCAGGGGTTTCCTGGGGTGGGGATGCCTGACCAGGCCTTTCAGAATCGTTTGTGCTGGTGTGCATCTTGTAACGCCCGTGTCTCTGTTGCAGGAAGTCTCGGAGCTGCCTGGCACGGGCCCCCTCACGCGATCCCACTCGGAAAACTCAATATCCGTGAAGGAGATCGTCACGGAAATCGAGTCCATCCACCAGGGCGTGGGGCCGGGCCTGCAGAAGACAGACGGTGCTGCTGGCCACGCGCCGGTGCTGCCCAAGAGGAACACGGTCCACGAGCTGCCGGCCGAGGCAGCCTGGCCATCCGAACACAAGCCTGGCAAGGCCGAGCCAGGCGATGGCATTTGCACGGCCCAGCAGGAGAAGGCAAAAGAGCCTCTGCAAGCAGAAGAGGACGGGGCTGACCCGGAGGAGAGCAGCCCAGCCGAGGACCAGCAGGAGCTGCAGGGAGAAGGCCTTGCCCTGGCGCCCAAGTGGTGCCCGGGCTCGGTACGACGTGCCACGCTGGAGTTCGAGGAGCGCCTGAGGCAGGAGCAGGAGCAGCAGCACGGGGCGCCTGGGGGCCTGCTGCCCACCCGCAAGAACTCCCGCAACGACCCTGCCACCACCGAGCCCGCGCCCCGCGGCAGGAGCGAGGAGCCGTCTCACGAGCCGGCCCCAACCTACGGGGAGGACGACAGCCACCAGGCCAGGCCGGGGAGCCCCGAACCCCCTGTTGGCACGTGCCCTGTTGTGGAGCCCCTGCCCGCGGAGCTCGGCATGGAGCAGGAGGGGCCAGTGCGGGAGCGCCGGACGGTGGTGCTGCTGGAGAGCTCTGCGGTGCCGGCCCTGCCTGGCCCCCTCCCCAAGAGGATCGAGATCATCGAGTACGGACAGGCGTCTGAGCTGCTGGGCCCCCACGAGTGTGACGCCAGCTGCGGGCAGGGTGGCACGGGGCCAGGCTTGACCACCCTGGAGCTGCCACCGCTGGATGAAAACCTGAACCCCTCGGTGTGCACGGGGACAGCCGCCGTGTGCCCGCAGTCTCTGCCACTGCAGCACCCTCCCATGCCGGGACCCACGGCAGCCCAACAGGCCACCTCCACCCCAGGCAGCCCCCAGCAGGGCTGTGGTGGGACACCGATGCTTCTGGCTGCCACCTCCCCCCTTGGCCAGGCGATACCCTCACCCTCGGCAGACCCCGAGTGCCTGAGCCTGTTTCACCTGGAGGGCGTCACGGAGCAGAGCACGAGCACGGACGATGAGCCGGCCGCACCTTGCAGCGCCGGTGGGGGCGGGCAGCTCCTATGCGGGGGCAGCTGCAGTGCCTTGATGCTGTTGAGCCACGAGGACCTGACTGTGCTCGGCCGCCTTGCCAGGGGCCAGAGGGAGCCTTGCGAAGGCTGGGACTTCTTCCTCTGCTCCGGCCTCCCCCACAGCTCTAGCAGCCGCAGCGTGGAGGACCGCAGCAGCCACCCCAGCCTGGTCCAGCTGCGCGCCACGGAGCTCGAGGCACGCATGCGGCATGCGGGGCTCACAGCGCCATCCCACATGAAGCGCTCAGCCTCCCTGGCCAAGCTGGACTGCCTGGACCTCTCGAAAGACGACTTAGCCGAGAGGGAGCGCGCCCCCTCGGAGCCCTGTCCCCACCTGCTGCCCCCGGGCAGCCCACCTGGAAGGCTCTGCACATCTTCCTCCTCGCTGCCAGGCCTCGCCGATCCAAAGCCCACGAAGCATTTTGTAGAGCAGCTTAAAACGACTGAGTGCATTGCCCAGAGCAAGCCGGTGGCGCGGCCCCTCGTGCAGTATGCCAAAGAGTTTCGGGTGGGTCCACCTGGCCCAGTCCCCGGTGCGCCACCTCTATTGACTCGCTCCGAAGAGGCGCTTCCGCTGCTCCGGGCGCCGGGGCCGGACTCGCCGTGCCCGGCTCCGAAGCTGGCCGTGGCGCCACGGCAGCAGCACGGCAGAACTCACCCCCTGCGGAGACTCAAAAAGCCTAGTGACAAAAAGCGGACGCCCAATCCTCTCTATAACACCATGTGAACCCTCGTCCCAGGGGCAGGTGTAATATATAAGGAACATGCACTTTATCGGTTAATTTTATAGTCATTTTACTGTTCCTGACGCATGTAGGTTTGGGTTGTGTTTCTCTGTGTGCGACTCCGACTGCAAGGCCGTGGGTTATTTTTTTAATTTTTTTTTTTTTAACTCCGATAACCTCAGACGTGCTCTTTGTTTTAAAAGAACACCCCGGCCAGGCAGAAATCACGGTGGCAGCCCCCTCGTCCCTGCCAAGCTAAACCCACCCCCATTGCCTTCCCCTTGTGCCACGGCAGCTGCCCGAGCGGGCGCCGCGCTCAGATGCAGCGTTACCCCGTGGCTGACCCCACATAAGCAAGCTGGAACTAGCTGACCGCGGCGGCCGCGGGCCGAGCTGCTTTGGCGCGAGCCCGCAGGACGGGTCTGGCCCGGACGGAGGGGTGGGTGCTGGACTCCCGCTTCCCGGGACCTGCAAATCCACGCCCGTGCACTTTGACTGTGACCGAGGGGGCAGAGGCCAGGCCGTGGGGAGCCTCCCCGGGGGCTGCCGAGCCCTGAAAATTGAGGGGTGTTCTTTTAAAACAAGGGGGGCTTAACCCTTTCATTACTTGAATACTGCTGTGGGCCTTCCGTGTACAATGGCCATATCATGTATCCACCGGTCTCCCCTCCACGCGTCCTCCCCGCCACCAGCACCACCCTAAATTTGTTCTCTCGCTTGTGCTGCCTGAGTTGCTCCCTCTCTGCTCCCCACACACGCAAACACACCCACACGGTTCTCCTTGCTTGCAAAGCCAGCAAGTGTCTTCATGGTTTGTACCTCTTGAATGCAAGGTTTTCCTCTCTCTGCTGTCACTTTTAACACTTAACCTGGAGGGAAGGTCTCTTCCGGATGTGGTTTTCCCCCTGCGTTGTGTATATATACAGTATTTATGGCGGGTTTTGTCATTTCCTATGGTTTCTTTTTAAACAACGACAAAAAAGGGTGAGACTGCGTTCTGCAAACTGGAAACAAAGCCACCTCTCCCGGTTCCGTGGTGTTCATTGCAAGCCGCACGTGACCTCCAGGAGGTCTGCCTCGAGCCTGTCTTCCCTTTCCAAAAGTGAGGCCCTGTCGTCGCCAGCTTCTGCCAAATACCCTGTCCCTTGTGCATGAGCTCTGCTCCCTTCCCGCCGGGGCCGGGCTGCCGCCCCGGCCGCTCGCTTGCGACTGGAAGGAGGGTTTTAGGCCATTTGAAAATCTCAAGCGCCCTGAGCCAGTTCCTGCTGTACTGGAGAGCGTGGGGGGGAAGGGGGATTGCAAAGGGGGTGATGCGAGTTGCAACTTGATTTTGCACGCCAGCTGATGCAGGGCTGTGCTGAGCACCCGGGTGTCACCTGTGCAGCAGGGCGAGACGTTGGCCCCTGTGGGAGAGCTGTGGCCTGCTCGACTGGTACCGCAGGGCCTGGGGGGAGTCTGGGTGCGGAGCCGCACGTCTCCCCTGGCCCCAAGCAGCCCAGCTCTGGAAGGAGCAGGTGCAAATACCCTGCAAAATCTCTCGCAGCATCTCCCATGAAAGCACGGGGAGTAGGGCCGAGCCTTGCTCCGGTGCGTGATGCGGTTGGATGCGTGCGGCGCTGTCTGGACTGGCGGGTGGTTGGGGTGGGGGTCTTCTCCCCCAGCAGCAGCTTGCAGAGGGGTTGCAGGGATCTCTTCCTGCAGCAGGAGACTTGGGGTGAGGCAGAGTCAGCACGGGGTCACCTTCCCACTTGTCCCCCGTCCCCATGCAATGGGGAAGCCCCCAGAGCAGCTTCCCTGCCCCGGAGCTCAGCCTCCAGCTCCAGCTCCTCTGCTCCCTCCCAGCCCAGCCCTGCCCTGGGGTTGCAGCACAAGCCCGGCTCCTCCAGCCTGAATACTTGAAGCAGCCTCACAAAACTTTCTCCTGCTGTGGGGGGGAGCCCTGGAACATGGGGGTCCTGGCTGTACCCCTCACCCCAGCTCTGCCCCTGCAGCTGTGGCACTGGCAGGGCTGGGAGGGGAGAAGAGGTCCCCTCTCAGCAGGGCTATGGAGACGGCCAAGGTCTCTGCTTTGAGCAGGCCTTGGGAAAGGGCTGGAGAGTCTGCCCAGTGCGGCCTAAGCCCCTCCAGGCTCCAGAAGCACCCACACATCCCCGCACCGGGGGCTGCCACAGGCCCATCAGGACCCGCCTTTGGGCCTGTCCAGCTGGGCCCAGGCAGCTGCAGGGCAGGACACGTGGGCACTTCCCTGGGCTGGGGAAGCAGCTGCGTTTCCCCCCGCTCAGGCAGTGTCGGGAGCTGGAGCTTCCCATTTGCATTCCTGTAGCGAGCTGCAGCCCGGTCTCAGCCCAGCCCTCGGCGGGCACGGCCTTGTTTACAGTGCGGGTCTGCCCCCCGGCAGGGTCTGCCATCCCCTGCCTGGTTGCGCCGCCCCGGGAGCCTCGCAGGAGAAAGCTGTGGGGCCGTTCCTCCCGCGTCCTGCTGCGCTGAGACGCGGAGGGCAGCTCGTACCTCCTCCGTGCCAGGGGCAGCCGGTCGCTGGCCGCCAGCTCCTGCTCATCGCCTCGTAGCCGGGGTGGACTGCCGGTTTCTTAGCCGGGCCGGCAGGAGCGGAGGGAGACGCTCTCCTCCCCTGGGCGAGGGGAGAGCTGCCTTCCCTGGCGGGGGGCGACCGGCCCCAATGGGTCTTCACTGGAAGAAGAAATGCCCGGTCCCTGCCCCGCAGGAAGAGCCAGGCAGGGGCGAGGCACAGCGCGGTGCCAGTGCCTTCTCCGTTCTCTTTCCTTTCTGCAAATGTGACTTGGTGCGTTGGGCGGGGGGGCCCCGCGCAGCCCCCCGAGCCCGCGGCGGACGTGCTCGGCTGTTTTTAAATGTGAAGGCGCGCCCGGGCGCAGCCCCTGTCCTTGTTACTGAACGAATAAATTTTTATTTTGAGCACACGTGTGTGGCTGCCTCCGTCTGGGGCGGGGGGACGGAGGGGTCAGGCTGCATCACTGGGGTGGGTGGGGTAGCGGGGTTTGTGGGGCCTCGAAGGTGAGGGCTGGAGGTGGGGCTGGCCTGTCCCTCTGGGCCAGCAGCCCAGGCCTGGAGGAAAGTGCCCGGGCTGG
>NW_005842914.1:556651-560462 GCF_000455745.1 Alligator sinensis
CCTCCGCCTGCTGCCCAGCTGCCAGGCCTTTGTTGCAGCCTGGAGGGGAGGGGGGTCCACGAGCATCCCCATGGAGGACCGCGCTGAATGCCCCCTGCCCCGGGTCTGGCGCCGGAGCCGGTGACACCGGTGGCCAAAGCCCTGGGCTGGGCTTGGGGGAGGCCCAGCGTGGACGAGGCCCTTTCCCGTGCGGCCGGCGCTGCACCAAGGTGCTGCAGGCCTGGGGGGTTCACACCGGTGTGACGGGGCTGGGGGCTGCGTCAGGTCTCCGGGCAGCCTCGTGGCCGGGCGCTGGGAGCTGCTCAGGAAGTGCATCACGGTTCTCAGAACTGGGCTGTTTTTGCAACAGGAGCAGCACGTGCATGTGTGCGCCTGTGTGTGTGCAAGCACACTTTCCCTGCCAGCCCCCGACTGCCCCCGCCGTGAGCTGCTTGCTCCTGTCTGCCCGGGCAGGAGTCCGGGAGCGGAGCGGGGGTGCTGCAGGCTGGGTGTCGGGGAGACAGGGCGCCGGGAGGGCAACCATCTGACCAACTCACTGCCCTCCAGCCGCCCCTGGCTCTGGGCACATCCCTGGTATTGTTCAGCCTGCCTGGGGAGCCACCCAGGACCTGGTCCCCATGCCCACCCAGGCCCCCAGCCCTCGCCAGGCACAACAGTGCCAGGACAATGCCCTTGACCTCGCTCTCTGCGGAGATGGACCGGAGCAGTTGTCGGGGCTGGGGGGCGGGGGCCGCGCTCACAATAAGCCGTGACTCATGCCGGGAACAATTGAGGTGATGCAGGAAACCAGGGGTCACTTTTTCCGCGGGTCGGGTTTCCAGCTGGGCTGTGGGGCGCTGGCCGCCAGCCGCCGCGGAGGGGCGGAGGACGTGGTCCGGGCAGGCCGGGCTGGGACAGGTTGCCACGTCCTGCTCTGAGCCCTTCCCCGGGGAGGCCTGGCCTGGCACTGCCCCGAGCCTCTCCCAAGGCCGCGCAGGCAGTCGGTGGCAGAGCTGGGATTCGAACCCGAGCCTGGCACCTCTGCTCTGCACAGCGGGAGGCACTGGGGGTGGCGGGGCCTGGTGCACAGGACTCCTGGGTCCCCTTCCCAGCTCCTCTCCATGCCAGGGGGTGCTGCGGGCACCTCCTGGGGGTGTCGTGGCTCAGGGGGCCTGACACGGGTGAGGAGAGGAGGGTCAGCTCTGCCCAGCGGCCTCCAGCTCCCTCGGCTGCGCCTGCAGACCAGGCACGGGGGGCTGCGGCCGACGGCTGCCCCCCTCCGCCCCGCCAGAGGTGCAAGGCGGGCCAGGCCAGGCCTGAGGCCACTCACGGCCACGCCGCACGTGTGTTGCAGACAGGGCGCGTGGATAAGAACCACCCGCTGGTGACCGGGCACACGGCGCCCATCCTGGACATCGACTGGTGCCCGCACAACGACAACGTCATCGCCAGTGCCTCCGAGGACACCACCGTCATGGTAGGGGCAGGGGGAGCCGGGCAGGGCTGAGCGGGCTGCGCGCAGGGACCGGGGAGGGGCGAGGGGCGGCCGCGTGGCCCGGCCCTTCCCCTTTAAAATGCTGGAAGTGTCATGGGCTATTTTTAGTGCCGGTGCCATGTGTGCGCTGGCGCCTGCCGCCCTGTCCATGATGCAGCACTTTGTGCTAAATATACCCCGGGGGCGCGGGCACCTAAAAATAGCCGCAGGGGGGGCAGGGGCCTCTGGGACCGGGGAGGGGGGAGCTGGGGGTGTCTGGGCTGGCCCCCCATGCCACTTAGAGACCCCCCAGACCCACCGCTCACCCCCTCTCCTGCTGGTCCCCCAAGGCCACCCAGTGCTTGCCCCCTTCCAGCCGGCCCTGCCACGGGGGTCTCAGCCCCAGCCCCCCGGGGCCCTGGCTGCTGCAGCAATGCCTCGATGCCCACGGTGGGCAGCTGCGTGGCACTGCTCCCCAGGGCTGCGCTGCCCCTGCACCCTCTCCGGGAGGGCGCACAGGCATGGGCCAGGGCCTTAACCGGGGGGGCTCAGTGGCTCTTGGAGCCGCCCACCCCCCCACACGGCTCCTTGTGCTGGCGAGGTCTCACCGCCCGCCCTGCGCCCCAGGTCTGGCAGATCCCCGATTACGTGCCCATGCGCAACATGACGGAGCCCGTGGTCACGCTCGAAGGGCACTCGAAGCGCGTGGGCATCCTCACCTGGCACCCCACTGCCCGCAACGTGCTGCTCAGCGCAGGTAGGGCCCCGTCACGGGCCACGGCTGGGGGGGCGGGTGTCTCCAGGGCCCAGGCCAGCCCCAGCCTCCCGGCAGACCCACCCGTTTGTCTCCAGGGCCCGGGCCAGCCCCAGCCTCCCGGCAGACCCACCCCGGCGTGCCATCCCCCGGCCCAGGTGGCGACAACCTGGTGATCCTGTGGAACGTGGGCACGGGCGAGATGCTGCTGCGGCTGGACGAGGTGCACACCGACCTCATCTACAACGCCTGCTGGAACCGCAACGGCAGCCTGCTCGTCACCACCTGCAAGGACAAGCGCGTGCGCGTCATCGACCCCCGCAAGCAGCAGGTCGTGGCGGTGAGTCCTGGGCACGCGCGTGGCTTACCGCAGCCGCCCCCGCCTTCCCCGGGCACCCCCGGAGCTGGCGTCCCTGGGCTCTGTCCGTTCCCAGCTGCCCTCTCAGAGCAAGTGTCACCCCGGGGAGCTGGGAAGATGCCCACTGGCGAGGCTGATGCCTCAGGGCACCGTGGCCGTGACACAGGCGTGGCCCCCTTGGAGACTGGACCAGCCCATGGCTCCACTCCTCCCTCCCCCCGCCCATGCATCCGTGGTGCTGGGAGGCTTCGCTCCCATCCATGCCCACCGGTACCGGCCCATCCTAAGCCCTGCATGGCTGCCCTGGCACCCACCGCCGCCCCGGCCTGGCCTTGGAGCATGAGCCCTGCACCGCTGGACGAGCCCAGCAATCCCTGAGCATGGAGACGTGGTCCTCAAAGGGGTACGACGGGCATCCCTGGGCGCGGGCACAGCTGACCTCGCACTAACCGCTGCCCGCGTGTCTGTCTGGTTTGACCCCACTAACCGCCGGCGCCAGGAGAAATCCAAGCCGCACCAAGGCGCCCGCCCCGTCCGCGCCATCTTCATGGCCGATGGCAAGATCTTCACCACCGGCTTCAGCAAGATGAGCGAGCGGCAGCTGGCGCTCTGGGACCTGGTACGGCGCGGTGCTGCCCGGCTCTGGACGCTGCCGCGTGCCGCAGGGCCCGGACGCCTGGGTCCTACGAGAGGAGGGAGTGCTCGCGGGTACACGGGAGCGTTGCAGACTCAGGGCCCATCCGTGCGCCGCGTCCTGGGCACCCGCGCTAACCCTCTTCCCCCCCCAGGAGAGGTTTGCGCCCCACGAAGGGATGCGGCCCCTGCGGGCCATCTTCACGCGGGAAGGCTACATCTTTACCACGGGCTTTACCCGGATGAGCCAGCGGGAGCTGGGCTTGTGGGACCCGGTAACGCTGCCGCGCGGGAGGGCTCGGCCTGGGAACTTGGGCATCGCGGCTTCCCCCGCCCGGCACCGGCGGCGCTGCCCGTGGTCTGCCCATGCCGCTCCAGCCCCTCCTGGTAGGGCCCCCGAGGGCCGGCTCTGCCGTCTTCTCACCCTCCCATCGGGCTGGCGCCAGCAGGTCCCAGCTCGCGGGCGATGCTCCCTAAAGCTGAGGGCTCCCTGACCCCGGTAGCTGGAGCCCAGGCCCCGTGGCCAGGGCAGCAGGCGGGCTCCAGGCCCGTGTGGCCTCGGGGCAGCCTGTGCCCCGCGTTGTGGGCGCAGCCGGGCAACGCCCCCCCCAGC
>NW_005842914.1:560817-564387 GCF_000455745.1 Alligator sinensis
CCCCGACTCCAGCATCGTCTACCTGTGCGGCAAGGTACCCGGGGCCTGAGCCCGCGGGCTCTCCGGGCGGCTCCTGCTTGCTGGCACGCGTTCCTCTCGCCGGGCACCAGCCCCGCGCCAGCCAGCGCGCAGGGGTCCTGGCCCCTGGCCCGCAGCTGATGCCTGGCCCTTCCCTCCTCCCCCGCGGGCAGGGGGACAGCAGCATCCGGTACTTCGAGATCACGGACGAGCCGCCCTACGTGCACTACCTGAGCACCTACAGCAGCAAGGAGCCGCAGCGCGGCATGGGCTTCATGCCCAAGAGGGGCCTGGATGTCAGCAAGTGCGAGATCGCCCGGTGAGCGGGGCGCGTGGTGGCGGGACCCCTCACCCCCACAGCACGCGGGCACTGCCTGGGCACAGGCCCCCGTGCACGTCCCTGTCACCATGCCCAGCCTGCACCCGCGTGTCTGCCGTGGGGCGCTGGGCTGCGGGGCTCCCGGCAGGGACGGGGTGCCCTGCGAGGCGGCTGCACCCACAGCTGCACCCGCTCCCCGCGCAGGTTCTTCAAGCTGCACGAGCGGAAGTGTGAGCCCATTGCCATGACGGTGCCACGCAAGGTGAGTGGCGCGGGCGCCTGCCGTGCCCAGTCCTGGGTCCCCAGGTGGGGCGGTGCGGCGGGGCCTGGCTGTCCCGTCACGGGCCGTGGCCGGCTTCCCCGCAGTCCGACCTGTTCCAAGACGACCTGTACCCCGACACGCCGGGCCCCGAGCCTGCGCTGGAGGCGGACGAGTGGCTTTCGGGGAAGGACGCGGAGCCCATCCTCGTCTCGCTGCGCGATGGCTACGTGCCCGTCAAGAACCGCGAGCTCAAGGTGGTCAGGAAGAACGTCCTGGACAACCGGCCACCGCTGGGGCCGCGCCGCAGCCAGTCCTCCTGCGACGCCAACTTCTCGGTGAGTGCCCGGGCCGTGCCGCGGGGGCCCTATCGCCCACCCGGGCTTGGGGGGCGGCTCCGGGCTCTGTGCGGGGCTGCTCCTCCACGGACACTTCGGAGGTGAGCGCCTGATGGGTGGAAGGGGAGGCCCGGTGCCTGCCATGCCACGGCCTTGGTGCTGACGGGCACGCTCCCCCCTGCAGCGCCTGACGCTGGAGGAACTGCTGGAGGAGATCCGGGCGCTGCGACAGGCCGTCCAGGCCCAGGAGAAGCGCATCTCTGAGCTGGAGCACAAGCTGGGCCAGTTCACCAACGGCACGGACTAGCGGCCCCCGCCCCGCGGCCGGCCAGGACTGGGCCCAGCCCTGCTGACGGGATTAAAACCCAAGCCCGAGCGGGGAAGCTGAGCCGTGTTCTTTCCCGGGGCTGCGGGGGCGCGTGCCCTCGGCCACCCCGGTACCGCTCCCCGCCGCGGCCCCCGGCGAGACACGGCCGTGCCCTGCGATGGACTGCGATGGAGCCCTGTGCTCCAGGGGCTCCCGAGGGCTCGCCTCCCCCCCGCGGGGTGTGGGGTGCAGGACGGGTCCCTAGGCCAGGGGCCGGGTGCTTGCAGGGAAAGGCCTCAGTTTGCTCCGTGGGGCAGGGGCGCTGTGCTGTGCTGTGCTGTGCTGTGCTGCGCGTGCTGGGGTCCAGCCCCCGGGGGCAGACAGCCTGGGGCCAGCTCGGCCCGGGTGGCAGGAGTGGCTCTGAGGGCACCGGACCTCATGGGCAGAGCCAGCGACTTAGGGACCCAGCTGGGGTCCGGGGGGTCCATGGGGGGCAGGGGCCGGGCTGACGGGCCAGGCCAGCCGTGGGCGTGGGGGTGTCCTCGGGGCACCTGTGACCTCAGGGCCAGTCAGGGGCATCTCGCTGCCCGGGGTGGGGGTGCCCGCAGGCAGGGCGCTGAGCCCCACTGGGGATGCAGCGAGCTTAGGGAGCGCTCGAGGCTGCATCCATCCACCCCCTCAGCAGCTCCACGGCCCCCGCTAATAAACGGCTAAACGCTCCGACTGCGCCTGCCTGGTCCGTGCCCAAGCGTGGGGGGCATCGGGGCCAGAGCCACCTGCAACCCCTGCTCTGAGCTGCCCCGTGGGGCCGACGCGGCCCAGGGGCTTCGGGAGCCGACGGGAGCCCAGCAGCCGCTGCCTCCCTGCTCCCCCAAGGTGTCCCCGCTCCCCGCGGCCATGGAGGGGGCCGGTTCTGGCCTCTCCCCCCCGCCCAGCCTGGCGAGACCATGAGCCCGGCACAAGAGCCACGGGAAAGACAGTTTATTGGTGACCGCCGGGGCCTGCTCTCGCTGCCGAGCATCCCGGCCTGCGCATGGTGCGGGGCGGGGGTGGTCGTGGTCAGTTAAGAAAAGTCCCTGCCCCAGCATGGCCCCCCAGGACCCGCACCCCTGCCCCGGCTCCCCGCAGGGCTCACGGCCCCCGGGCCCAGCAGCCTCCGAGCCGGCCCCGGCCCGTGGGGCGTTTGTGGGAGTTAGCACCATTTGACGTAGGGTTATCGGGGGGTGTGCTGCCGCGGGGGCCTGGGGGGATGCTGGGCAGTGTGGGGGAGCCCCTGGGGGCAGAGGACGGGGCACCCCAGAGACTCCAGCCCCGCCACTGCCCAGGGTGCCCTCAGCACCTCCTGCCCCTGCCATGCCCCGCTGGGCTGCCCCTGGGACGGCGGGTGATGGCTGGCCTGGGCACCGCTCCTGGGCAGTGGTGGCTCCCTCGGCCGGGGCCGTGCCCGGCAGGGCTGGTGGCTCCTGGGTAAGTGCACTTGATGCTGTTGGAGCGGCTGTGTTGGGGGACGCCGGTGGCATGGGGTGGCCCCAGGCCTCACACCCTCCCCCTGCGCCAGGCTGGGCTGGGGGCCGTGGGCTCAGTGCACAGTAAGTGGCCGGGGGGATGGCACCCCGGGGCATCCCTGCCCCGAGAGCCAGTGTGCTGTAGGGTGCAGGGGTGAGCGGGCCTGCCGGGGCCCCAGCTGGCAGCTGCCGGGGAGAGAAGCCCCTGCCCATACAGCGCAGGAGAGTCGGGCCTGCAGCCCCCTGGGCTCCCCCTTAGTTGCCCTGAGCACCAGGGTATGCCCCGCTCCCCGCTGCGTCCTGCCTCCCCGGGCCAGGAGCAGCTCCGGGAGCTGAACCCGGCCTGGCCCTGACTGTTCCCGTCCCCTGCAAACCCAGCAGGACCCACCCCAGCTGGGCGGGGGGCTCTGGGACCAGCACCGCGCCCTGCATGTGCACGGGGGGCCGGGCCAGAGCCGAGCCCCAGCGTCCCCCACCCGCTGTCCTGCCGGTGTGGTCCCCGCGTGGCTCAGTGTGCTGTCGGGCCAGCCCCCGTCTCGTCCACCCGCCGCGGCGCAGCGTGGGGGCCCCCGTGCCCCGTTCTGGGTGGGCCGGGCAGGAGCGGGTGACCCCGCCGCCGGCGCGGGGCTACTGCTCGGTGAGCGAGAGCTGCAGGATGCGCCGCAGCTCCTCCTCCTCCTGCCGCGTGCGCCGCTCGGCCTCCTCCTGCTCCCGCGCCGACAGCTCCATGGCCAGGCGCAACTGCTTTTCGTAGCTGCCCAGCGCCGGGCTGGGTCCTCCGCCACCCCCGCTCGCCGGCGGTGGCGGCTGGGGGGGGGGTGGGC
>NW_005842914.1:564418-567767 GCF_000455745.1 Alligator sinensis
CGGCGTGTGCTGGGGAGTCCTGCGGGGAGGGAGACGGGTGAGGGCAGGGTGCCCCGGGGGACTCTGGGAACCCCGACGGCACGGCCCCATGTGCCACGTGCCCCCGGCAGGGGCTGGCCAGGCTTTACCCACCTGTCTGCTCGGCGGCCCTCGTGGGACATGGGGTGCGTGCCCGGTTTGCTGTTGGTCAGCGCTTCCCAGATGGTGACCTGCAACGGTGAGCATGCAGCAGCGCATTAACCCCTTGCTGGCCTCTGCGCTGCCTGCCAAACGGTGCCGCGGGGTTGGGGGCACGGCACGGCACCCACCTGGTCATACTCGCTGCCGGCCTCGAGCAGGCTCTGCTGGATGGGGGACTGCAGCAGGTCATCGTCGTCCTCCCGTGCAGTGTCAGGGTGGCTGCCCACCACGCTGTACCCCCGCGGCACCTCGAACAGCGACGGGTCCATCTCGCACGCCCGGCACGAGGCTGCGGGGCCGGGCATATGCATCATGGGGGAGGCTGGGGGGTGCCACGTGGACTACCCACCCCAGCACACCCTCCTCTGGCTCGTGCCCAGCTCCCAGCACGAATGGGGGCTAGGTTGGTTCCCGCCGCTGCACCACACTGGCTGCTGGGCCAGGCGAGCCCCATGCCAACCTTCCCGATAGGCTAGGGAAATGGGAGGGCTCAGCCAGGGGTGCCAGTAGGGCCCTCCCCCCAGCCGAGCCTGCAGACAGTCCCTGGGGCCCGGGGTCTCTGCCGGGGTCGCGCTGCCCCCGGCCCGTACTCAGGGAGCTGGAGCTGCTGACGCTGGAGGAGTTGCTGCTGGGGGACGGGGCCTCGCTGCTGGGGCTGTGGCGCAGGGAGCTCACGGGCTCGTCGCAGCCGTTGAGGTTCCCGAAGGTGATGCGGGCGTTGAGGATGTGGAAGATGGGGATTTCTGTGGGGCACAGAGCTGTGAGGACCCGGGGGCAGCCAGGGGCACGCGGCCGCCCCACGGCGTGGGCTGCGGGACCGGGGTGGCAGCCTCAAGCCTCACCGATCTTGATGGGGAAGCCGGGCGGCAGGCGGAGCGTGATGAAGTCGCGGAGCTTGGCGAAGAGCGCGTTGCTGATGGCCATGAGGTCGATGATGGGCGCCACTTGCTCGCCCAGGGACAGCGGGTGGTCCTCGCACAGCCACAGCTTGGCCTTGAACCTGCGGGAGACACGCGGCTGGAGCCAGGGCAGGGCAGGCACTGCCCGTGGCGGGCGAGGCCTGCCCCCGTGCCCCACCACCACCGGCCTCCTTACTTCTGCGTCTTGGTGGTGAGCTCCATGGGCCGCCCCATGTCGCGGTTGCCCAGCTCGAAGCTGGGGTTGAAGTACTCCTCGGGCGTGATGGCCGTGGGGTTGGTGTGGCTCAGGGTCTGCGTGATCAGCGTCTGCACGGGGCCGACCCGCGTTAGGCCGGGGGCAGGGGCAGGGGCAGGCGGGCCAGCCGGCGCCCACCCGGGTACTCACCCCGTTGTTGTGGCCCACGTGCTGCTCCGCGATGCCCAGGAAGGATTGCAGCGGCGTCTTGCTGCCTGCGGGACACGAGGCAGCTGGCGGCTCAGCCGGCACGGGCAGGCGGGAGGGAGGGGACCCCTCTCGGATGCCGGAGCAGGCATTACCTTTGCTCTTGCCCTTGTGCTGGTCAGAGAGGTGCTCCGTCCGCGTCCGCGTGATCAGCTCCACGTTGGACGCACCGTAGACCTGGGCGAGGAGAGCGAGTGGCGGAGGCTGCTGCTGCCCCTGCACCCTGGGACGTCACCCTGGCAGCCGTGCCGTGCCGTGCCGTGCCGTGCCGCCCCGGGAGCTTCACCGCCTGGGGTGCCGCAGCTCAGTCTGCACCACAGCAGCTCGGCGCCAGCCGGGCGCGGGACACAGCTGCCGGCGGAGCTCGGGCACCTGGAAGGACCGGCCCCGGCCCCGGCCCCAGTGCTGCTGCCCCAGCGCCCGGCCTCCGTGAGTCTGCAGCCAGCTCCCCTGGCGCTGCCCCTCACCTTGGCCTCATAGCCGTTCACCGTCTCCGTCTTCTCGCTCCTCCAGCCCAGGATGCCCGTCTTGTTCCTGATGGTGAGATGAGGCGGCTGTGAGCCGTGGCCTGGCCCTGCCCCAGGCACGGCACTTCCACCCCTCAGTGCTACGCCGCACCGGGGAGCCCCAGGCCTCCCCACCGTGCCTTTTCCCTGGCTCGGGCTGTGCTGCACCCACCTCTCGAAGGCGATGTTCTTGGTGTCGAGCTGCGTGGTGACGACGGGCGCCGTGAGCCGCCCCATCACCTGCTCCTCGGTGGGCTGCACGGCAGCCAGCAGCACCTCGTGGTCGTGACTGGCCAGGGCCAGCGTCTCGGAGTACACCACGCGCCGGTCGTGGTCGATCTCCATCACCACCGCGCTGGTGTCTGGGGGAGCAGGGGGCTGCGGTCAGGCACGAGCGGTGGGGGTGCCCGGCTGGGTGGGCACGTGCAGGGCTGGGTGCATGCATGGGAGACGCGCATGCAAGGCAGGGTGAGGGGCTGCGTGTGCACACGTGCAAGGGCGTGCCAGGGGCTAGCACGGGGGCGGGCACCCATGCTGCTCTCCATCCCGGTGCCACGGTGCTTTGCTCTTGCTTGCCCAGCTCCGGGCTCCCGCCCAGCCCCGCAGGCTCTGCCCGCCGGCTCCTGACTGGCGACACCGGTCCGGGACCCTGCGCCCGGCTCCGTGAGGGTGAGCGCCCGCGCCCCGGCCAGCGCTGTGGGGAGGGGGGCAGCACCCGGCCCCACACTGACCTTGTCCCCGGAAGACGAAGCTGCGGTTGCCCCGCTGCCAGGTCATGTGGTCAAAGCCCAGCAGGGTGGTGTCCACGCGCAGGTTCTGGCCACACTTCCACACCTTGTAGGTGTCGCTGGGGCAGATCTTGGAGACCAGGGGCACTGGGGGAGTGGCAGCGTTAGGGGGCGGGAAGGGGCTGCCCCCAGGCCCCGGCGTGCAGGCGGCGTCGCAGGTTCAGGGGCGCAGGGGCTGACGGAGGAACGGACGGACGGGCAGGCAGGGACGGGGCAGGGGCAGCTGGCTGGCAGCATGGGGGGGTCCCTGGGGGAGCTGCCCAGATCAACCCCCTTACTCACCCCAGCTGGTGAATTCCCATTTCATCTCCACGTAGAAGTCCTGGGCCTGGAGGGAGGAGAGCGGGCAGGTGAGAGGGGCCCGTGCCAGCCCCGTCCGGCCGCCAGGCTGGGTACAGGGGTGGGGTGGGGTGGGGTGGGGGGCACCCATACCTTGCGCAGCTTCTCCAGCAGGATGGGGATGCCCGCCAGGCGCTTGACGGCTCTCTGGTAATCGCGGTAACGCAGGATCAG
>NW_005842914.1:568456-571564 GCF_000455745.1 Alligator sinensis
CCAGCCATTCTCCGGCCAGTCGCAGGGAGCTGAGCCTGGAGACCCCTGCCCGGAGCGCCAGGTGCCCCCAGCAGCGCTTGCCCCGGGGTGCACAGGCAGGGCCGGGCCGGGCCGGGCCGGGCCGGGGGTGCGGGCAGGGGGCACATGCCCAGGACCTGCCTGTTGGCACCAGAGACGCTGCCAGGTTGCTTAGAGACGGCTGCACGCAGGAGCCTGAGCTACCCCCCCAGGGTCCTCGTTACTGCCTTCCCCCCAGCTGCTAATTGCCCCATGCTCGTTTGTGCGAGACTGGCCCCGCGGGCCGAGGCTTGTTGTTGCTGGGAGGCCGTCGGGCTCCCGGGAGGGTGTTGGGGCTCCGACCTCTCCGTGGCCTGCAGACAGCTGTGGCCACGGCCTCCTGCCCGTGCCCTGGGTCAACCACGTCCTGCCTGGCCCGGCTGCTTGCACCCGTGAGCCAGCTCCCCGCCCCGGCCATGGCTCCCGCAGCTGCCCCATGCCAAGGGAGGGACCCCCCCGCAGCCCTGGCCCCGTGCCCCGTCCCCGCCACAACCTGCCCCTCAGCCAAATCCTGGTCCCTGGCAAACCCGCAGCTGCCCCGGTCTCGGCCCGGCCCAGGGGCCTGCTCGGTGCCCGCCTGTGCCACCAGCGGCACAGCCCGCGATGCACCGGCGAGAGTGGAGCTGATGCTGGGAGCAGCGCCTCCTGCTCGCCGGCGCATTAATTAAATGCTCTTTGCTGCGGCTGCTCACTCTTAATTGCTCTAATGAAAAGGGCTCCAATTAAGGAAAACACCCCTGGTGCACCCTGCAGCCGGTGCCGCTGGCTCCCCGGGCCTGTGGGTTGTGACGGCAGGGGGCTCTGGGCAGGGGGGTCCTCTCCAGGCCATGTCAGGGCACAGGATGGCACAGGGCCTGTGGCTCCAGGAAACCGGGAATGGGCACTAGGACTTGGTGTCAATCCAGAGTCACTCCATTTACACCGGGGCGGAGTCTACGCCCAAGGCGAGGCCCAGGGACTCAGGGGCCCCTGGCCTGCCGCTCAGCCCTGGCACCTGGCAGGCAGCATGGTGCCCATGTCCACCCAGTGCCCTGTGGGCAGTGGGCGAGGGGCTGGCGCCCCGCCGTAGGGGAGCCAAACCCGCACCCCTGGGCCAGGGGCTCTGCGACCTGGTGCCACGATGGAGACCAGCAACCATACGGGGGCAGGGACCAGCCGATTCCCCGTGGCTGAGGAGGGAGCAGATGCGGGCCTGGGAACAGAGCCGGGCGAGAGAGGCCAGGGCAGGAGCCAACAGGCTGCAGGGCATGGCCCGGATCGTGGCCGGGGCCTGCCCTGTCACCGCCTGGCCCGGAGAAGCGGAGCGAGGAGGACAGATGCTGCCTCAGCAGCGCGGGGGCCACGCCAGCACCTGGCACGTGGCTCCGGGGGCTGAATAACATCAGCAGTATCAGGCCGCGAGGCCGGGGGTGGCGTGGAGCGAGGGCAGTGGTTAGTAGACCATCCATCACGAGAGGGGCACAGCCGGGGGGCAGCAAGGGCTGTGGAGCAGGCAGGGAGCCGACCCTGGGGGCTTCTGCGGCACAGGCGATGCGGGGGTCTGCTGGGGACTCCTAGGGGCCTGGGGCCTGCGCTGGGCATGCCAGCACCCCCCTACTACCCCGGGACCCTCCCCACACGCTGGACAGACTCCGGTTTCTCTGCAGCGCTGCAAATGCCAGCCTTGGCCAAGCCGACTACGGGCACCACCGGCTTCCCAGAGGGCACCAGTGGGCCCGGGTGCAGCAGGCACAGCCTGGAGGGCAGGTCATCCCCGAACTGACATGGAGGCGGTACGTGTGCTGTGCGCCCCGGCACCCGCTGGGTGGGAACAGGCTCTGATCTGCCTCCAGCCAGCCAGAGAGGCCGTGCCAAGCGGGCCCAGCCTGGGACACCCCCGCCCCGCTGTGCCCACTGCTTTCTGAGCCCTGCTGGGCCCGGCGGCAGGGAGGTCCGGCTGCCGGAGCCAGGGAGTCGCCCAGAACCAGGGCCGCTGACGGCAGCAGAGGAAAGTGCTGACAAGGTGACCCGTGCAGAACCTGACACCCGCGGCACCTGCATCCGCCGCCCCCGGCTCTGCCAGCCCGGGGATGCTGCAGCTCGGCGGGCACGTGTCCCCACTGCACGGGGCTGAGCCCATCGCTGGGACAGAGCTGCTGGGGATCCCGGGGTGCGCAGAGCCCTTGGACAGGCTGGAGCATCCCCCTGCTCTCGACAGGGACCCTGCCCCTCCCACGGCCTGCCCATGGCAGAGGGCAAGGGGATGGGGTCCTAGCTGCTCATCATCAGGCCCAGCCAGGCACCGAGCCCACTCCTGATCCCTCCCTGCCACGCCTGGGTACCCCCATCACCCCATCACCACGCAGGGGCCTGGACAGCTCATCCATCCCCCAGGAAGCTGCAGGGACCGCGGCTCGGTGCCAACCGGGCACCGCAAGCCGGTCTGAGCCCCGCGCTGGCAGTGCGAGAGGTGCTGAGCACTGGGGCCTGGTAGGCATGTGGCCTGGCCATGCGGGCCAGGCATGGCCCAGCACGGCACAGCACGGTGGGCCCTGGCATGCCATGCTCACCCCTCTCTGCGCGTGCCAGGAGGAGCTCAGCCCTGAGGCTCAGCCACCCCCTGGCATGGATGCTCACTTGGGGTGCTTGAACAGCTGCCTCTCTCTTGGAGACCCCCTGCTCTGCCCACGTGCTGCTGGGGGATGGGGGCAGCCCAGCCCCAGCCTCCCCGGCCCTGGCAATGCCATGCTGCACCCAGGCAAGTGTGGCATCCGCAAAAAGCACCCTGGCCCCGCTACAAACCCGGGGGCACCACCGGGTCCCCTGGCCAAGCACCCAGCACCACGGGAACAGCCCCCTGGCCCCGACCCTGCTCGGCGCTGCACGCACGTGGCTCGGCCTGTCCCGAGTCCCAGACCCCGCGCACAGCCACACGCGCCCACGCCTGGCACAAGAAAGGCGGGTGTGGCCGAGGCAAAGAGGGACAGGAACCAGGCCTCGTGACAGCGTGCCGGAGCGCCATCCTGCCCGCCCGCCTGGGCACGGCTTGGGGGTGGCGTGGGAGCAGGTGCC
>NW_005842914.1:573267-574141 GCF_000455745.1 Alligator sinensis
GGAGGCCCCGCTCCTCACCCGCCGCAGAGCAGAGCCGTCTGTGCCCGGCGGCCTCCCGTGGGCAGCCGCGCAGAGGCACAGATGCAGCCGCGTCACTGCCAAGCCTGCTCGCGGCCGCGCCATCTGTGTGCCCGCCCTGTGCCAGCCGCACGCCCCGAGCCCATCGCCTGCAGTCCCGAGAGCGCCGGTGCCCAGGGTGCCAGGGCAGGGGGGAGCAGCGGGTGCCCACAGCTCAGGGCCGGGGCGAATGCCTCTGTGGCCCCGTAGCCTGTGCCCCGTATCCGAAGCCCAGCTGCTCCCCCTTTGCCCGCGCGCCCGTCCAGAGTCGCTCTGTCCGGTTCCCAGCAGGAAGGAAGCGCGCGCAAGGAGGGCCTGGTCCCCGCCCTGGCTAGGCTTCCTCTGCAGGGCTCAGAGGCCAGCGATGCTGAGGCCTGTGCCAGCCCCCCCGGGTGCTACCATGCCACCCAGGCCCCCGAGTCCTTGAGGAGCCCAGGCATCCTCAACGGGGAGCTGGCCCGTGCGTGGGCTGGGGCTGGGCGAGGCCCTCGGGCGATGCCGGGGTTGCATCGGCCCCATGGGTGCCTGGCCTCCGCGCCTTCCCAGCGGCTGCTCACGGATTGGGGGGCCCTGCTCCATCCCAGCCCCAGGCCTGCACTCAGCACCACGCAGAGCCACCTGCCCCCTGGCATCAGGGCTGTGGGGTGGGAGCGAGGGCACCGGGTGGCGGGGGACCTGGGGCTGGGGCTGGCCGAGCCGTGGGGCAGCCCTGGGCTGGGGAGGGGGAGGCCGCGTCCTGCCTGGGCCTGCGCGGGGCCCTGCTGCTGCAGGAAAGAAACCTTGACCTGTTTTCCTGCGGCTCCGGCAGCTTAGCCGG
>NW_005842914.1:575609-578286 GCF_000455745.1 Alligator sinensis
GGCCAACTCCATCTGGGAGCACTCGCTGCTGGACCCGGCGCAGGTGCAGAGCGGGCGGCGCAAGGCCAACCCCCAGGACAAAGTGCAGTGAGTGCCCGGTGGCACGGGGCAGGGAGGGGGCCGGGAGTGCCGCGGCCCCGCTGACCCCGTGCTCTCGCGCAGCCCCACCAAGTCGGAGTTCATCCGGGCCAAGTACCAGATGCTGGCCTTCGTGCACAAGCTGCCCTGCCGCGACGACGACGGCGTCACCGCCAAGGATCTCAGCAAGGTGGGCGCTGCCACCCCGCCCAGGCAGCTACAGTGCACGCCGGGCACAAGGGACAGGAGGCAGGAGATGGGGCCATTATCCCCCTGGGGGGGTCCACTGTGCCCGTGCCAGTCTGGCCTGAGGCTGGGGTGCAGGCAGCTGGTACAGCCCATGGCATGGGGTCTGCAGTGCTGGCTTGAGCCTGCTGCCCTTGGCCCCGGTGCCAGGCTGGGCCTGCGCTGCACTCTCCCAGCTCCACGTGGGGCTTCCCCGGGGGCCGTGGGGGCAGCCGGGCGCTGACGCTGGCGTCTCTCCCCAGCAACTGCACTCGAGCGTGCGGACGGGGAACCTGGAGACCTGCCTGCGGCTGCTCTCGCTGGGCGCTCAGGCCAACTTCTTTCACCCGGTGAGCACAGCCCTCCCCGGGACTTGGGACGGGGGGCATGGAGCCAAGACCCGCTCTGTGCCATGCACTCTGGGCTCTCCGGCACCCACGGCCCTGAGCCACGGGCTCACCCTGACCCTGCGCTGCCCGCAGGAGAAGGGCACGACCCCGCTGCACGTAGCGGCCAAAGCCGGGCAGATCCTGCAAGCGGAGCTGCTCGTGGTGTACGGTGCCGACCCCGGAGCGCCCGACGTCAACGGCCGGACACCCATCGACTATGCCAGGTGGGTGCTGGCCACGGGGCGCGTGGGCAACCCCGCACGCCAGGCTGGCACGGCTGCGCCCCTGCCCGTCCTGGCCCCGGGAGGCCGGTGACCTCCACTCCCCGCCCCTGCAGGCAGGCGTCGCAGCACGAGCTGGCCGAGCGGCTGGGGGAGTGCCAGTACGAGCTGACCGACCGCCTGGCCTTCTACCTCTGCGGCCGCAAGCCGGGTGAGCGCGGGGCTGGGCCTGGAGCGGGTGCAGGGGGAGACCTGCCTGCAGCCCTGGTGTAGGCACCCCTCTGCTGCGCTCCAGGACAGACCAGCGGGTCTCAGTGCCCCTCGTGCCATCTGCGTCCCTCCCTGGTGACTTGGGGTGGGGGTTTGGGGGCACCAAGCTCTCCTGCTTCCTTCCCTGCCATAGCAGCACTCGCCTCTGCCCCGGGAGTGGGTGCCAGGCTGGGTGGGGGGTGCTGCGGGCACGGGGCTTCTCTAACACTCGCTGCTGCTGTCGCACAGACCACAAGAACGGGCACTACATCATCCCGCAGATGGCTGACAGGTGAGTGCCCCGGGACCCTGCCACCTCCGGGTGCCCCAAGGCAGGAGGAGGGTGGCTCTGTCTCCGTGGCGGCTGGGGTCTCTCCTGCCCTGTGCCCTGTGCCAGGGTGGGGAGCGAGCCGTGGCCTGGGCAGCTCCGGTGCCAGAGCCCAGCATCCCCCCCAGCCATGCGTGTGGCATGGGCATGGGCCGTGTGCATGTGGCATGAGCGCGTGCGGCCCGGGCACGCTGCCCGTGTGCCCGGTGCTCCCCATGGTGTTTAACGCCCTCCTTTGTCCTGTTCTTCCCCCGCTGCCTTCCCCGGAGCGCAGGGTGCGCCCCAAGTGTGTGTCGCAGAGGTATTGTCCGTGCTGCCCCGCGCCCGTCCCGTAGCGCCCGTGCCTGCCTGCCCCCCCACCCTGCTGGCTCCGCGCCCGGGGCTGCACGTCCCAGAGGGGCTGGGCACGATGGGCACCCTGCTCTGCCCGTGCCCTGTGCCCCACGCCCTGACTGGTCCCCCACGCCAGGGCCTTGCCCCGGCGTCAGGCTGAGCCGTCCCGGCCGTGTTTGCAGGCCGTTGTCTGGCACGCGCCCCCAGGGCTGTGTGCGTCTGTGCCCGTCTCTCCTGGGTTGGCAGTGACCCCTCTTGCCTTCTCTCTCCCCCGCCCTGCCTGGCCCCTGGGCAGCCTGGACCTGTCCGAGCTGGCGAAGGCTGCCAAGAAGAAGCTGCAGGCAGTGAGTGGTGCTGGGGGCAGCAGGGAGGGCTTTGGGGGGGTCCTGGGGGCTGCTCCCCCCACACCCAGCCCTGGCGCTGGCCTGACCCCGCTGCCCCATGCGCTCACAGCTCAGCAACAGCCTCTTTGAGGAGCTGGCCATGGACGTGTACGACGAGGTGGACCGCCGGGAGAACGACGCGGGTAGGCCTGGCACCGGGGTCCCCGGGGCTGCGGGTGTGGAAACTAGGGGCGAAGGCGCACAGGGATGGCCCCCTTGCCCTCCTCCAGCTCTCCGGTGCAGGGGCAGGATTGCCAGGGCCACCCCCCGTGCCACAGCCTGGAGCACCCGTGCCCCCGCCGCCCTGGGCAGCGTGCCATACGGGCCCGTTGCGGTGGGGGCCAGAGCAGCTGGCTGGTGCCCAGGGGCTGCTCCCCGCCTGCCCGTGCCCGTGCCTGTGCCGGAGGAGGCGGCGCAGCTGGGGCCAGGCCAGGCGTCCCCGTGGCCCCCCCGCTCCCGCGGCCCCCGCCC
>NW_005842914.1:579424-582459 GCF_000455745.1 Alligator sinensis
GCAGGGGCTTCCCCAGCCCCGCAGGGGAGCGGGGGGGGGGGCGGGGGGCGCGGGGTGCTGCGGGGAGGGTCCGGCCCTGTCGCTCAGCCGTCTCCCCCGGCCCTACAGACGCGCTCGACTACTCGCTGCGGAGCCAGAGCGACGTGGACGACCAGCACGACTACGACAGCGTCGCCTCCGACGAGGACACGGACCAGGAGCTGCTGCGCAACGCCGCCCGCAACAACCGTGCCAGGGTGAGGGGCCCAGGGCCCTGCAGGGCTGCGTTTGCCCTCCCCGGCTCCAGCCAGTAGTGCCAGCGTGGTGCCCGGAGCCTGGGGTGTGGGGAGGGCGCAGGGACGGCCCGTGCCCTCCTGGGTGCTCCCGTGCCAGGCGGGCACCCCGCTCACTCCCGGCGCCCGCAGAGCATGGACTCGTCGGACCTGTCGGATGGGCCCATCACGCTGCAGGAGTACCTGGAGGTGAAGAAGGCGCTGGCAGCCTCCGAGGCCAAGGTGCAGCAGCTCATGAAGGTCAACAACAGCCTGAGCGACGAGCTGCGCCGGCTGCAGCGCGAGGTGAGCGCCGGCCCGGGGGGCATCCCGCGAGCCAGGAGCCTGAGCCAGGCGCCGGCAGCCACGGGCCATCCTTGTCCCCCGCCCCAGATCCACAAGCTGCAGTCGGAGAACATGCAGATCCGTCAGCAGACGGGCCCCGCGCACCCCACGCCGGCCCCCAGTGAGCGGCAGGAGCACGGCCACGTCGCGGCCACGGTGGCCGCGCACCGGCGGGACCGGCAGGCCTTCTCCATGTACGAGCCGGGGTCTGTCCTCAAGCCCTTTGGGCAGCCCGTGGATGAGCTCGTCACCCGGCTCCAGCCCTTCGGCTCCAGCGTGAGTCCTGGAGGGCCACGGCCCTGCCCACCTTCCCCTTGGGCTGGGACCGGGGCATGGAGCTGGCAACGTGGGCAGGGGTTTGTGGCCCCGGGCGCGGGTCAGGGCCAGGCTCGCCACGGGACCCTAACGTGTGGTGTGTCCCCAGGAGGCGGAGGAGGAGGCGATGTACTCCATGCACATCCCGGCCGGCGTGTACCGGGTAAGGGGGCCTGCATGGCTCTCGCTGTCCGTGCGCCGCGACATGGCGTGGGGGCCCAGATCTGGCTGCCAGCCCCTGTCGCGCCAGGGTTTCCACCCTGTGTGTACCTGGCCCATGCTGTCGCACACGTGTGCGCGCTGGGTCTCCCTCCTGCTCCAGTCTCTCGTCGCTGGCTCCGGGCACGCGGCCGGGCTGGAGACTCGCAGCCTGGCCTGGCAGCCCTGCGGCCTCTCCCCAGCGGGGCGCCAGCCTGAGACTGGAGTGCTGCATGGACCCGTGTTGCACCGTGGCCCCGGGCGGGAGCGGGGTCGAACCCTTTCCTGACTGTCGCCGTCCCTTCCAGATCCGTAAGGGGGTGTCGGCCTCCTCGGTGCCCTTCCCCCCCTCGTCCCCGCTGCTGTCCTGCCCGCCCGACAGCGCCCGCCACATGGTGACGTACTGCTCAGGGGCACGGGGTTGGGTTTGGGGCCGGCTGCTCCAAGCTGGCAGGGGGGTACCGCCCTCGGGGTGCCCACGCTGATGCCACCCCCTCGCTAACAGCCCAGCAAGCTGGACCGGCACGGCAGTGGCACGGACAGCGACTACGACAACACGCAGGCGGGCGAGACCCTGCTTAGGTGAGCGCTTGCCTGGGACGGGGGAGAGGGCTGAGCCTCGGGGCGGGGGCTCCCGGTCGCCCCAACGCATCCCCTCTGCCCTCGCAGCATGGAGGGGAAGCGATTCATGGACCTGGGCAAGGATGACGACTTCCACACTGAGCTGGACCCGCTGGACGGGGAGCCGGACCCCGGGCTGCCCAGCACTGAGGACGTCATCCTCAAGACAGAGCAGGTCACCAAGAACATCCAGGAGCTGCTGCGCGCTGCCCAGGAGTTCAAGCACGACAGGTGGGGCTGGCGGGACCCGGCCGAGCGGTCGGGGCCGTGGCTCCCCCGGCTCCGAGGCCTTTAAGGTGGAGCTGTTGCTCTCCTCTCCGAGGGGGCTGCGTTCTGGGGCTAGGGGGAGCTGCCCCGGGACCCCGGCGCTGGGGTGGCGGGCTGGGCGGCAGCTCTGCAGGAAGGGCCCGGAGGGGACAGGGGACAAGAAGCTGAACAGGAGCCAGCAGTGTGTCCTTGGTGCCAAGCAGGCAAAGGGCATCCTGGGCTGCATTGGCAGGAGCGGTGCCACACACGGAGGGCAGTGATTCTTCCCCTCTATTCGGCACTGCGGAGGCCACATCTGGAGGCCCGTGTCCAGTGCTGGGCGCCCGCTGCAGAAAGGGTGTGCACAAGTTGGAGAGTCAGTGAAATGGTTGTGGGCTGGGGGACAGGACTGGCAAGGAGAGGCCGAGGGACCTGGGCTGATTGAGGCTGGAGAAGAGGAGACCGCGGGGGATTGAATAGCAGCCTTCACCGCCCTGCTGGGGGGCTGCAAAGAAGATGGAGCTGGGCTGCTCTCAGTGGTGCGAGAGAGCAGAAGGAGCAATGGGCTCAAGTTGCAGCAAGGGAGGTTGAGGTTGGATATTAGGAAAAACTCTCCCTAGGAGGGGGGTGAAGCACTGGGACAGGCTCCCCAGAGGTAGGGACTGTCCATCCCTGGAGGTGTTGAAGCCCCGGGTAGACAAAGCCCTGGCTGGGATGACGTAGTCGGGGCTGGTCCTGCTGGGAGCAGGGGCTGGACTGGATGAGCCCTCCTGCTCTGACTGAACTCGGGGGCTGTAGCAGGGGGTTGGGCCAGGCTGGGGGTCACCTGCAGGGACCGGGCTTGACTGCTCTGCCTCGTCCCCAGCTTCGTGCCCTGCTCCGAGAAGATCCACTCCGCCGTCACCGAGATGGCCTTGCTCTTCCCCAAGGTAGGCGCGGGCTGTGGGGGCCTTGTGGCCCGTCCCCTCTGCCCCTTCCCGCGGCTCTGGCCAACCCGTGTCCGCTCCCCTGCAGAAGCCGGCGCTGGAGACGGTGCGCAGCTCCCTGCGGCTGGTCCCC
>NW_005842914.1:582527-582931 GCF_000455745.1 Alligator sinensis
GCTCCTGACGCAGCAGGTCATCCAGTGTGCCTACGACATCGCCAAGGCCGCCAAGCAGCTCGTCACCATCACCACCCGCGAGAAGAAGCAGTGAGGCCCGGCCCCGGGCCTGGCACGCTTGCTCCCTTCCTCTGCCCCTTCCTGGCTTGTGGCCGGCGCCGGGCAGAGCCCCGCTGCCAAGCTGTGCCGGAGAGGAAGGGCAAATGCAAGCGTCCTTGGCCCGGCTGTCATGGCCAGCAGCGAGACGACGGTGCCAGGGGTGGGAGGACGGTCTCTGTGTGGTCACCGGGGCACTGCCAGCCCCTTCCCTGCCCCCCCCACCCCGGGCATCAGCCAAGGAACCACTACTGCAGCAGGTCCCCGTCTGCACCCCTGTACATAGTGCACGGCCGCGGGGCTGGCCG
>NW_005842914.1:582950-583439 GCF_000455745.1 Alligator sinensis
TCCCGTGGAACCGGGCGCCCGCGGGCGCCCGGCTGCGTTCTCCCTGTGTGTGTGTGTGCGTTCGTGAGCCTCTGCCTCCGGCCCCTTCCCCGCACCCCTCTTGCAATCGCTCTGGGCAGGGGGCACCGCTTCTCTCCTCCTGCCCGGGCCGCAGTGCCAAGCCCCTGCCTTGCCCCCCTGCCTCTCCAACGCCAAATCCCTGCGGCTTCGCGCCGGGCAGGGGCCAGGCTCTCCCCTCCTGCCCGCACGGGCCCCGCAACGCGCTGGGAGCGGGGGGGCAGTCCTGCCCCGGCCAGGCGGAGGGGCGAAGGGTGCTGGCCCGTGCCGTCAGACGTGCCCTTGTACATTTGTACCAAATAAAGATGTGACCGTTGCGCTGCCTCTGGGCTCTCCTTCCCGCTGTCCCCCGGGCCCTGCCCGCTCTTGGGGCGGCACCAATCCTGGAGGCGGCGGCTGTATTAAAATACCTTTATTCAGCTGAAAAAGACA